>NW_025575868.1:54405-354405 GCF_905147105.1 Pieris brassicae | reverse complement strand
GATAGAAAATTGAACGGCGAATCTAAAACTATATCAATATTGAAGATTGGTTAACATTTGACTGAGATATGAGCGTTTATAATGTTGGTACGTTTACATCGATTTCTCAAAAACTAGTTGATTTATTTAAAAAAATTACACAGTTAGATAGAAAATTGAACGGCAAATCTAAAACTATATCAATATTGAAGATTGGTTAACATTTGACTGAGATATGAGCGTTTATAATGTTGGAACATTTACATCGATAACTCGAAACAAATTACACCATTAGATAGGAAATTGAATGGCGAACAGGGTAGGTTTGGTTCGGTTAGGTTAGGTGAACTTTTTATTTTTTATTTTATGAGATATGAGCGTTTATAATGTTGGTACGTTTACATCGATTTCTCAAAAACTAGTTGATTTATTTAAAAAAATTACACAGTTAGATAGAAAATTGAACGGCAAATCTAAAACTATATCAATATTGAAGATTAGTTAACATTTGACTGAGATATGAGCGTTTATAATGTTGGTACGTTTACATCGATTTCTCAAAAACTAGTTGATTTATTTAAAAAAATTACACAGTTAGATAGAAAATTGAACGGCGAATCTAAAACTATATCAATATTGAAGATTAGTTAACATTTGACTGAGATATGAGCGTTTATAATGTTGGAACATTTACATCGATAACTCGAAACAAATTACACCATTAGATAGGAAATTGAATGGCGAACAGGGTAGGTTTGGTTCGGTTAGGTTAGGTGAACTTTTTATTTTTTATTTTATGAGATATGAGCGTTTATAATGTTGGTACGTTTACATCGATTTCTCAAAAACTAGTTGATTTATTTAAAAAAATTACACAGTTAGATAGAAAATTGAACGGCGAATCTAAAACTATATCAATATTGAAGATTAGTTAACATTTGACTGAGATATGAGCGTTTATAATGTTGGAACATTTACATCGATAACTCGAAACAAATTACACCATTAGATAGGAAATTGAATGGCGAACAGGGTAGGTTTGGTTCGGTTAGGTTAGGTGAACTTTTTTTTTTTTTTTTTTATGAGATATGAGCGTTTATAATGTTGGTACGTTTACATCGATTTCTCAAAAACTAGTTGATTTATTTTAAAAATTTTTTGCCGTTAAATAGAAAATTGAACGGCGAATCTAAAACTATATCAATATTGAAGATTGGTTAACATTTGACTGAGATATGAGCGTTTATAATGTTGGTACGTTTACATCGATTTCTCAAAAACTAGTTGATTTATTTAAAAAAATTACACAGTTAGATAGAAAATTGAACGGCAAATCTAAAACTATATCAATATTGAAGATTGGTTAACATTTGACTGAGATATGAGCGTTTATAATGTTGGAACATTTACATCGATAACTCGAAACAAATTACACCATTAGATAGGAAATTGAATGGCGAACAGGGTAGGTTTGGTTCGGTTAGGTTAGGTGAACTTTTTTTTTTTTTTTTTTTATGAGATATGAGCATTTATAATGTTGGTACGTTTACATCGATTTCTCAAAAACTAGTTGATTTATTAAAAAAAATTACACAGTTAGATAGAAAATTGAACGGCAAATCTAAAACTATATCAATATTGAAGATTAGTTAACATTTGACTGAGATATGAGCGTTTATAATGTTGGTACGTTTACATCGATAACTCGAAACAAATTACACCATTAGATAGGAAATTGAATGGCGAACAGGGTAGGTTTGGTTCGGTTAGGTTAGGTGAACTTTTTTTTTTTTTTTTTTTATGAGATATGAGCGTTTATAATGTTGGTACGTTTACATCGATTTCTCAAAAACTAGTTGATTTATTTTAAAAAAATTTTGCCGTTAAATAGAAAATTGAACGGCGAATCTAAAACTATATCAATATTGAAGATTGGTTAATATTTGACTGAGATATGAGCGTTTATAATGTTGGTACGTTTACATCGATTTCTCAAAAACTAGTTGATTTATTTAAAAAAATTACACAGTTAGATAGAAAATTGAACGGCGAATCTAAAACTATATAAATATTGAAGATTGGTTAACATTTGACTGAGATATGAGCGTTTATAATGTTGGTACGTTTACATCGATTTTTCAAAAACTAGTTGATTTATTTAAAAAAATTACACAGTTAGATAGAAAATTGAACGGCGAATCTAAAACTATATCAATATTGAAGATTAGTTAACATTTGACTGAGATATGAGCGTTTATAATGTTGGAACATTTACATCGATAACTCGAAACAAATTACACCATTAGATAGGAAATTGAATGGCGAACAGGGTAGGTTTGGTTCGGTTAGGTTAGGTGAACTTTTTATTTTTTATTTTATGAGATATGAGCGTTTATAATGTTGGTACGTTTACATCGATTTCTCAAAAACTAGTTGATTTATTTAAAAAAATTACACAGTTAGATAGAAAATTGAACGGCGAATCTAAAACTATATAAATATTGAAGATTGGTTAACATTTGACTGAGATATGAGCGTTTATAATGTTGGTACGTTTACATCGATTTCTCAAAAACTAGTTGATTGATTTAAAAAAATTACACAGTTAGATAGAAAATTGAACGGCGAATCTAAAACTATATCAATATTGAAGATTAGTTAACATTTGACTGAGATATGAGCGTTTATAATGTTGGAACATTTACATCGATAACTCGAAACAAATTACACCATTAGATAGGAAATTGAATGGCGAACAGGGTAGGTTTGGTTCGGTTAGGTTAGGTGAACTTTTTTTTTTTTTTTTTTATGAGATATGAGCGTTTATAATGTTGGTACGTTTACATCGATTTCTCAAAAACTAGTTGATTTATTTTAAAAAAATTTTGCCGTTAAATAGAAAATTGAACGGCGAATCTAAAACTATATCAATATTGAAGATTGGTTAATATTTGACTGAGATATGAGCGTTTATAATGTTGGTACGTTTACATCGATTTTTCAAAAACTAGTTGATTTATTTAAAAAAATTACACAGTTAGATAGAAAATTGAACGGCGAATCTAAAACTATATCAATATTGAAGATTAGTTAACATTTGACTGAGATATGAGCGTTTATAATGTTGGAACATTTACATCGATAACTCGAAACAAATTACACCATTAGATAGGAAATTGAATGGCGAACAGGGTAGGTTTGGTTCGGTTAGGTTAGGTGAACTTTTTATTTTTTATTTTATGAGATATGAGCGTTTATAATGTTGGTACGTTTACATCGATTTCTCAAAAACTAGTTGATTTATTTAAAAAAATTACACAGTTAGATAGAAAATTGAACGGCGAATCTAAAACTATATAAATATTGAAGATTGGTTAACATTTGACTGAGATATGAGCGTTTATAATGTTGGTACGTTTACATCGATTTCTCAAAAACTAGTTGATTGATTTAAAAAAATTACACAGTTAGATAGAAAATTGAACGGCGAATCTAAAACTATATCAATATTGAAGATTGGTTAACATTTGACTGAGATATGAGCGTTTATAATGTTGGTACGTTTACATCGATTTCTCAAAAACTAGTTGATTTATTTAAAAAAATTACACAGTTAGATAGAAAATTGAACGGCAAATCTAAAACTATATCAATATTGAAGATTGGTTAACATTTGACTGAGATATGAGCGTTTATAATGTTGGAACATTTACATCGATAACTCGAAACAAATTACACCATTAGATAGGAAATTGAATGGCGAACAGGGTAGGTTTGGTTCGGTTAGGTTAGGTGAACTTTTTATTTTTTATTTTATGAGATATGAGCGTTTATAATGTTGGTACGTTTACATCGATTTCTCAAAAACTAGTTGATTTATTTTAAAAATTTTTTGCCGTTAAATAGAAAATTGAACGGCGAATCTAAAACTATATCAATATTGAAGATTGGTTAACATTTGACTGAGATATGAGCGTTTATAATGTTGGTACGTTTACATCGATTTCTCAAAAACTAGTTGATTTATTTAAAAAAATTACACAGTTAGATAGAAAATTGAACGGCAAATCTAAAACTATATCAATATTGAAGATTGGTTAACATTTGACTGAGATATGAGCGTTTATAATGTTGGAACATTTACATCGATAACTCGAAACAAATTACACCATTAGATAGGAAATTGAATGGCGAACAGGGTAGGTTTGGTTCGGTTAGGTTAGGTGAACTTTTTTTTTTTTTTTTTTTATGAGATATGAGCATTTATAATGTTGGTACGTTTACATCGATTTCTCAAAAACTAGTTGATTTATTAAAAAAAATTACACAGTTAGATAGAAAATTGAACGGCAAATCTAAAACTATATCAATATTGAAGATTAGTTAACATTTGACTGAGATATGAGCGTTTATAATGTTGGTACGTTTACATCGATAACTCGAAACAAATTACACCATTAGATAGGAAATTGAATGGCGAACAGGGTAGGTTTGGTTCGGTTAGGTTAGGTGAACTTTTTTTTTTTTTTTTTTATGAGATATGAGCGTTTATAATGTTGGTACGTTTACATCGATTTCTCAAAAACTAGTTGATTTATTTTAAAAAAATTTTGCCGTTAAATAGAAAATTGAACGGCGAATCTAAAACTATATCAATATTGAAGATTGGTTAATATTTGACTGAGATATGAGCGTTTATAATGTTGGTACGTTTACATCGATTTCTCAAAAACTAGTTGATTTATTTAAAAAAATTACACAGTTAGATAGAAAATTGAACGGCGAATCTAAAACTATATAAATATTGAAGATTGGTTAACATTTGACTGAGATATGAGCGTTTATAATGTTGGTACGTTTACATCGATTTTTCAAAAACTAGTTGATTTATTTAAAAAAATTACACAGTTAGATAGAAAATTGAACGGCGAATCTAAAACTATATCAATATTGAAGATTAGTTAACATTTGACTGAGATATGAGCGTTTATAATGTTGGAACATTTACATCGATAACTCGAAACAAATTACACCATTAGATAGGAAATTGAATGGCGAACAGGGTAGGTTTGGTTCGGTTAGGTTAGGTGAACTTTTTATTTTTTATTTTATGAGATATGAGCGTTTATAATGTTGGTACGTTTACATCGATTTCTCAAAAACTAGTTGATTTATTTAAAAAAATTACACAGTTAGATAGAAAATTGAACGGCGAATCTAAAACTATATAAATATTGAAGATTGGTTAACATTTGACTGAGATATGAGCGTTTATAATGTTGGTACGTTTACATCGATTTCTCAAAAACTAGTTGATTGATTTAAAAAAATTACACAGTTAGATAGAAAATTGAACGGCGAATCTAAAACTATATCAATATTGAAGATTAGTTAACATTTGACTGAGATATGAGCGTTTATAATGTTGGAACATTTACATCGATAACTCGAAACAAATTACACCATTAGATAGGAAATTGAATGGCGAACAGGGTAGGTTTGGTTCGGTTAGGTTAGGTGAACTTTTTTTTTTTTTTTTTTATGAGATATGAGCGTTTATAATGTTGGTACGTTTACATCGATTTCTCAAAAACTAGTTGATTTATTTTAAAAAAATTTTGCCGTTAAATAGAAAATTGAACGGCGAATCTAAAACTATATCAATATTGAAGATTGGTTAATATTTGACTGAGATATGAGCGTTTATAATGTTGGTACGTTTACATCGATTTCTCAAAAACTAGTTGATTTATTTAAAAAAATTACACAGTTAGATAGAAAATTGAACGGCGAATCTAAAACTATATAAATATTGAAGATTGGTTAACATTTGACTGAGATATGAGCGTTTATAATGTTGGTACGTTTACATCGATTTTTCAAAAACTAGTTGATTTATTTAAAAAAATTACACAGTTAGATAGAAAATTGAACGGCGAATCTAAAACTATATCAATATTGAAGATTAGTTAACATTTGACTGAGATATGAGCGTTTATAATGTTGGAACATTTACATCGATAACTCGAAACAAATTACACCATTAGATAGGAAATTGAATGGCGAACAGGGTAGGTTTGGTTCGGTTAGGTTAGGTGAACTTTTTATTTTTTATTTTATGAGATATGAGCGTTTATAATGTTGGTACGTTTACATCGATTTCTCAAAAACTAGTTGATTTATTTAAAAAAATTACACAGTTAGATAGAAAATTGAACGGCGAATCTAAAACTATATAAATATTGAAGATTGGTTAACATTTGACTGAGATATGAGCGTTTATAATGTTGGTACGTTTACATCGATTTCTCAAAAACTAGTTGATTGATTTAAAAAAATTACACAGTTAGATAGAAAATTGAACGGCGAATCTAAAACTATATCAATATTGAAGATTGGTTAACATTTGACTGAGATATGAGCGTTTATAATGTTGGTACGTTTACATCGATTTCTCAAAAACTAGTTGATTTATTTAAAAAAATTACACAGTTAGATAGAAAATTGAACGGCAAATCTAAAACTATATCAATATTGAAGATTGGTTAACATTTGACTGAGATATGAGCGTTTATAATGTTGGAACATTTACATCGATAACTCGAAACAAATTACACCATTAGATAGGAAATTGAATGGCGAACAGGGTAGGTTTGGTTCGGTTAGGTTAGGTGAACTTTTTATTTTTTATTTTATGAGATATGAGCGTTTATAATGTTGGTACGTTTACATCGATTTCTCAAAAACTAGTTGATTTATTTAAAAAAATTACACAGTTAGATAGAAAATTGAACGGCAAATCTAAAACTATATCAATATTGAAGATTAGTTAACATTTGACTGAGATATGAGCGTTTATAATGTTGGTACGTTTACATCGATTTCTCAAAAACTAGTTGATTTATTTAAAAAAATTACACAGTTAGATAGAAAATTGAACGGCGAATCTAAAACTATATCAATATTGAAGATTAGTTAACATTTGACTGAGATATGAGCGTTTATAATGTTGGAACATTTACATCGATAACTCGAAACAAATTACACCATTAGATAGGAAATTGAATGGCGAACAGGGTAGGTTTGGTTCGGTTAGGTTAGGTGAACTTTTTATTTTTTATTTTATGAGATATGAGCGTTTATAATGTTGGTACGTTTACATCGATTTCTCAAAAACTAGTTGATTTATTTAAAAAAATTACACAGTTAGATAGAAAATTGAACGGCGAATCTAAAACTATATCAATATTGAAGATTAGTTAACATTTGACTGAGATATGAGCGTTTATAATGTTGGAACATTTACATCGATAACTCGAAACAAATTACACCATTAGATAGGAAATTGAATGGCGAACAGGGTAGGTTTGGTTCGGTTAGGTTAGGTGAACTTTTTTTTTTTTTTTTTTATGAGATATGAGCGTTTATAATGTTGGTACGTTTACATCGATTTCTCAAAAACTAGTTGATTTATTTTAAAAATTTTTTGCCGTTAAATAGAAAATTGAACGGCGAATCTAAAACTATATCAATATTGAAGATTGGTTAACATTTGACTGAGATATGAGCGTTTATAATGTTGGTACGTTTACATCGATTTCTCAAAAACTAGTTGATTTATTTAAAAAAATTACACAGTTAGATAGAAAATTGAACGGCAAATCTAAAACTATATCAATATTGAAGATTGGTTAACATTTGACTGAGATATGAGCGTTTATAATGTTGGAACATTTACATCGATAACTCGAAACAAATTACACCATTAGATAGGAAATTGAATGGCGAACAGGGTAGGTTTGGTTCGGTTAGGTTAGGTGAACTTTTTTTTCTTTTTTTTTTTATGAGATATGAGCATTTATAATGTTGGTACGTTTACATCGATTTCTCAAAAACTAGTTGATTTATTAAAAAAAATTACACAGTTAGATAGAAAATTGAACGGCAAATCTAAAACTATATCAATATTGAAGATTAGTTAACATTTGACTGAGATATGAGCGTTTATAATGTTGGTACGTTTACATCGATTTCTCAAAAACTAGTTGATTTATTTAAAAAAATTACACAGTTAGATAGAAAATTGAACGGCAAATCTAAAACTATATCAATATTGAAGATTGGTTAACATTTGACTGAGACATGAGCGTTTATAATGTTGGAACGTTTACATCGATTTCTCAAAAACTAGTCGATTTATTTTTAAAAAATTACACCGTTAAATAGAAAATTGAACGGCGAATCTAAAACTATATCAATATTAAAGATTGGTTAATATTTGACTGAGATATGAGCGTTTATAATGTTGGTACGTTTACATCGATTTCTCAAAAACTAGTTGATTTATTTAAAAAAATTACACAGTTAGATAGAAAATTGAACGGCGAATCTAAAACTATATAAATATTGAAGATTGGTTAACATTTGACTGAGATATGAGCGTTTATAATGTTGGTACGTTTACATCGATTTTTCAAAAACTAGTTGATTTATTTAAAAAAATTACACAGTTAGATAGAAAATTGAACGGCGAATCTAAAACTATATCAATATTGAAGATTAGTTAACATTTGACTGAGATATGAGCGTTTATAATGTTGGAACATTTACATCGATAACTCGAAACAAATTACACCATTAGATAGGAAATTGAATGGCGAACAGGGTAGGTTTGGTTCGGTTAGGTTAGGTGAACTTTTTATTTTTTATTTTATGAGATATGAGCGTTTATAATGTTGGTACGTTTACATCGATTTCTCAAAAACTAGTTGATTTATTTAAAAAAATTACACAGTTAGATAGAAAATTGAACGGCAAATCTAAAACTATATCAATATTGAAGATTAGTTAACATTTGACTGAGATATGAGCGTTTATAATGTTGGTACGTTTACATCGATTTCTCAAAAACTAGTTGATTTATTTAAAAAAATTACACAGTTAGATAGAAAATTGAACGGCAAATCTAAAACTATATCAATATTGAAGATTGGTTAACATTTGACTGAGACATGAGCGTTTATAATGTTGGAACGTTTACATCGATTTCTCAAAAACTAGTCGATTTATTTTTAAAAAATTACACCGTTAAATAGAAAATTGAACGGCGAATCTAAAACTATATCAATATTGAAGATTGGTTAATATTTGACTGAGATATGAGCGTTTATAATGTTGGTACGTTTACATCGATTTCTCAAAAACTAGTTGATTTATTTAAAAAAATTACACAGTTAGATAGAAAATTGAACGGCGAATCTAAAACTATATAAATATTGAAGATTGGTTAACATTTGACTGAGATATGAGCGTTTATAATGTTGGTACGTTTACATCGATTTTTCAAAAACTAGTTGATTTATTTAAAAAAATTACACAGTTAGATAGAAAATTGAACGGCGAATCTAAAACTATATCAATATTGAAGATTAGTTAACATTTGACTGAGATATGAGCGTTTATAATGTTGGAACATTTACATCGATAACTCGAAACAAATTACACCATTAGATAGGAAATTGAATGGCGAACAGGGTAGGTTTGGTTCGGTTAGGTTAGGTGAACTTTTTATTTTTTATTTTATGAGATATGAGCGTTTATAATGTTGGTACGTTTACATCGATTTCTCAAAAACTAGTTGATTTATTTAAAAAAATTACACAGTTAGATAGAAAATTGAACGGCGAATCTAAAACTATATAAATATTGAAGATTGGTTAACATTTGACTGAGATATGAGCGTTTATAATGTTGGTACGTTTACATCGATTTCTCAAAAACTAGTTGATTGATTTAAAAAAATTACACAGTTAGATAGAAAATTGAACGGCGAATCTAAAACTATATCAATATTGAAGATTGGTTAACATTTGACTGAGATATGAGCGTTTATAATGTTGGTACGTTTACATCGATTTCTCAAAAACTAGTTGATTGATTTAAAAAAATTACATAGTTAGATAGAAAATTGAACGGCGAATCTAAAACTATATCAATATTGAAGATTGGTTAACATTTGACTGAGATATGAGCGTTTATAATGTTGGTACGTTTACATCGATTTCTCAAAAACTAGTTGATTGATTTAAAAAAATTACACAGTTAGATAGAAAATTGAACGGCAAATCTAAAACTATATCAATATTGAAGATTGGTTAACATTTGACTGAGATATGAGCGTTTATAATGTTGGAACATTTACATCGATAACTCGAAACAAATTACACCATTAGATAGGAAATTGAATGGCGAACAGGGTAGGTTTGGTTCGGTTAGGTTAGGTGAACTTTTTATTTTTTATTTTATGAGATATGAGCGTTTATAATGTTGGTACGTTTACATCGATTTCTCAAAAACTAGTTGATTTATTTAAAAAAATTACACAGTTAGATAGAAAATTGAACGGCAAATCTAAAACTATATCAATATTGAAGATTAGTTAACATTTGACTGAGATATGAGCGTTTATAATGTTGGTACGTTTACATCGATTTCTCAAAAACTAGTTGATTGATTTAAAAAAATTACACAGTTAGATAGAAAATTGAACGGCGAATCTAAAACTATATAAATATTGAAGATTGGTTAACATTTGACTGAGATATGAGCGTTTATAATGTTGGTACGTTTACATCGATTTCTCAAAAACTAGTTGATTGATTTAAAAAAATTACACAGTTAGATAGAAAATTGAACGGCGAATCTAAAACTATATCAATATTGAAGATTGGTTAACATTTGACTGAGATATGAGCGTTTATAATGTTGGTACGTTTACATCGATTTCTCAAAAACTAGTTGATTTATTTAAAAAAATTACACAGTTAGATAGAAAATTGAACGGCAAATCTAAAACTATATCAATATTGAAGATTGGTTAACATTTGACTGAGATATGAGCGTTTATAATGTTGGTACGTTTACACCGATTTCTCAAAAACTAGTTGATTTATTTAAAAAAATTACACAGTTAGATAGAAAATTGAACGGCAAATCTAAAACTATATCAATATTGAAGATTAGTTAACATTTGACTGAGATATGAGCGTTTATAATGTTGGAACATTTACATCGATAACTCGAAACAAATTACACCATTAGATAGGAAATTGAATGGCGAACAGGGTAGGTTTGGTTCGGTTAGGTTAGGTGAACTTTTTTTTTTTTTTTTATGAGATATGAGCGTTTATAATGTTGGTACGTTTACATCGATTTCTCAAAAACTAGTTGATTTATTTAAAAAAATTACACAGTTAGATAGAAAATTGAACGGCGAATCTAAAACTATATCAATATTGAAGATTGGTTAACATTTGACTGAGATATGAGCGTTTATAATGTTGGTACGTTTACATCGATTTCTCAAAAACTAGTTGATTTATTTAAAAAAATTACACAGTTAGATAGAAAATTGAACGGCGAATCTAAAACTATATCAATATTGAAGATTGGTTAACATTTGACTGAGATATGAGCGTTTATAATGTTGGTACGTTTACATCGATTTCTCAAAAACTAGTTGATTTATTTAAAAAAATTACACAGTTAGATAGAAAATTGAACGGCAAATCTAAAACTATATCAATATTGAAGATTGGTTAACATTTGACTGAGATATGAGCGTTTATAATGTTGGAACATTTACATCGATAACTCGAAACAAATTACACCATTAGATAGGAAATTGAATGGCGAACAGGGTAGGTTTGGTTCGGTTAGGTTAGGTGAACTTTTTTTTTTTTTTTTTATGAGATATGAGCGTTTATAATGTTGGTACGTTTACATCGATTTCTCAAAAACTAGTTGATTTATTTAAAAAAATTACACAGTTAGATAGAAAATTGAACGGCAAATCTAAAACTATATCAATATTGAAGATTGGTTAACATTTGACTGAGATATGAGCGTTTATAATGTTGGAACGTTTACATCGATTTCTCAAAAACTAGTCGATTTATTTTAAAAAAATTAAACCGTTAAATAGAAAATAGAACGGCGAATCTAAAACTATATCAATATTGAAGATTGGTTAACATTTGACTGAGATATGAGCGTTTATAATGTTGGTACGTTTACATCGATTTCTCAAAAACTAGTTGATTTATTTAAAAAAATTACACAGTTAGATAGAAAATTGAACGGCAAATCTAAAACTATATCAATATTGAAGATTGGTTAACATTTGACTGAGATATGAGCGTTTATAATGTTGGAACATTTACATCGATAACTCGAAACAAATTACACCATTAGATAGGAAATTGAATGGCGAACAGGGTAGGTTTGGTTCGGTTAGGTTAGGTGAACTTTTTATTTTTTATTTTATGAGATATGAGCGTTTATAATGTTGGTACGTTTACATCGATTTCTCAAAAACTAGTTGATTGATTTAAAAAAATTACACAGTTAGATAGAAAATTGAACGGCGAATCTAAAACTATATCAATATTGAAGATTGGTTAACATTTGACTGAGATATGAGCGTTTATAATGTTGGTACGTTTACATCGATTTCTCAAAAACTAGTTGATTGATTTAAAAAAATTACATAGTTAGATAGAAAATTGAACGGCGAATCTAAAACTATATCAATATTGAAGATTGGTTAACATTTGACTGAGATATGAGCGTTTATAATGTTGGTACGTTTACATCGATTTCTCAAAAACTAGTTGATTGATTTAAAAAAATTACACAGTTAGATAGAAAATTGAACGGCGAATCTAAAACTATATCAATATTGAAGATTAGTTAACATTTGACTGAGATATGAGCGTTTATAATGTTGGAACATTTACATCGATAACTCGAAACAAATTACACCATTAGATAGGAAATTGAATGGCGAACAGGGTAGGTTTGGTTCGGTTAGGTTAGGTGAACTTTTTATTTTTTATTTTATGAGATATGAGCGTTTATAATGTTGGTACGTTTACATCGATTTCTCAAAAACTAGTTGATTTATTTAAAAAAATTACACAGTTAGATAGAAAATTGAACGGCGAATCTAAAACTATATCAATATTGAAGATTAGTTAACATTTGACTGAGATATGAGCGTTTATAATGTTGGAACATTTACATCGATAACTCGAAACAAATTACACCATTAGATAGGAAATTGAATGGCGAACAGGGTAGGTTTGGTTCGGTTAGGTTAGGTGAACTTTTTTTTTTTTTTTTTTATGAGATATGAGCGTTTATAATGTTGGTACGTTTACATCGATTTCTCAAAAACTAGTTGATTTATTTTAAAAATTTTTTGCCGTTAAATAGAAAATTGAACGGCGAATCTAAAACTATATCAATATTGAAGATTGGTTAACATTTGACTGAGATATGAGCGTTTATAATGTTGGTACGTTTACATCGATTTCTCAAAAACTAGTTGATTTATTAAAAAAAATTACACAGTTAGATAGAAAATTGAACGGCAAATCAAAAACTATATCAATATTGAAGATTGGTTAACATTTGACTGAGATATGAGCGTTTATAATGTTGGTACGTTTACATCGATTTCTCAAAAACTAGTTGATTTATTTAAAAAAATTACACAGTTAGATAGAAAATTGAACGGCAAATCTAAAACTATATCAATATTGAAGATTGGTTAACATTTGACTGAGACATGAGCGTTTATAATGTTGGAACGTTTACATCGATTTCTCAAAAACTAGTCGATTTATTTTTAAAAAATTACACCGTTAAATAGAAAATTGAACGGCGAATCTAAAACTATATCAATATTGAAGATTGGTTAATATTTGACTGAGATATGAGCGTTTATAATGTTGGTACGTTTACATCGATTTCTCAAAAACTAGTTGATTTATTTAAAAAAATTACACAGTTAGATAGAAAATTGAACGGCGAATCTAAAACTATATAAATATTGAAGATTGGTTAACATTTGACTGAGATATGAGCGTTTATAATGTTGGTACGTTTACATCGATTTTTCAAAAACTAGTTGATTTATTTAAAAAAATTACACAGTTAGATAGAAAATTGAACGGCGAATCTAAAACTATATCAATATTGAAGATTAGTTAACATTTGACTGAGATATGAGCGTTTATAATGTTGGAACATTTACATCGATAACTCGAAACAAATTACACCATTAGATAGGAAATTGAATGGCGAACAGGGTAGGTTTGGTTCGGTTAGGTTAGGTGAACTTTTTATTTTTTATTTTATGAGATATGAGCGTTTATAATGTTGGTACGTTTACATCGATTTCTCAAAAACTAGTTGATTTATTTAAAAAAATTACACAGTTAGATAGAAAATTGAACGGCGAATCTAAAACTATATAAATATTGAAGATTGGTTAACATTTGACTGAGATATGAGCGTTTATAATGTTGGTACGTTTACATCGATTTCTCAAAAACTAGTTGATTGATTTAAAAAAATTACACAGTTAGATAGAAAATTGAACGGCGAATCTAAAACTATATCAATATTGAAGATTGGTTAACATTTGACTGAGATATGAGCGTTTATAATGTTGGTACGTTTACATCGATTTCTCAAAAACTAGTTGATTTATTTAAAAAAATTACACAGTTAGATAGAAAATTGAACGGCAAATCTAAAACTATATCAATATTGAAGATTGGTTAACATTTGACTGAGATATGAGCGTTTATAATGTTGGAACATTTACATCGATAACTCGAAACAAATTACACCATTAGATAGGAAATTGAATGGCGAACAGGGTAGGTTTGGTTCGGTTAGGTTAGGTGAACTTTTTATTTTTTATTTTATGAGATATGAGCGTTTATAATGTTGGTACGTTTACATCGATTTCTCAAAAACTAGTTGATTTATTTAAAAAAATTACACAGTTAGATAGAAAATTGAACGGCAAATCTAAAACTATATCAATATTGAAGATTAGTTAACATTTGACTGAGATATGAGCGTTTATAATGTTGGTACGTTTACATCGATTTCTCAAAAACTAGTTGATTGATTTAAAAAAATTACACAGTTAGATAGAAAATTGAACGGCGAATCTAAAACTATATCAATATTGAAGATTAGTTAACATTTGACTGAGATATGAGCGTTTATAATGTTGGAACATTTACATCGATAACTCGAAACAAATTACACCATTAGATAGGAAATTGAATGGCGAACAGGGTAGGTTTGGTTCGGTTAGGTTAGGTGAACTTTTTATTTTTTATTTTATGAGATATGAGCGTTTATAATGTTGGTACGTTTACATCGATTTTTCAAAAACTAGTTGATTTATTTAAAAAAATTACACAGTTAGATAGAAAATTGAACGGCGAATCTAAAACTATATAAATATTGAAGATTGGTTAACATTTGACTGAGATATGAGCGTTTATAATGTTGGTACGTTTACATCGATTTCTCAAAAACTAGTTGATTGATTTAAAAAAATTACACAGTTAGATAGAAAATTGAACGGCGAATCTAAAACTATATCAATATTGAAGATTGGTTAACATTTGACTGAGATATGAGCGTTTATAATGTTGGTACGTTTACATCGATTTCTCAAAAACTAGTTGATTTATTTAAAAAAATTACACAGTTAGATAGAAAATTGAACGGCAAATCTAAAACTATATCAATATTGAAGATTGGTTAACATTTGACTGAGATATGAGCGTTTATAATGTTGGAACATTTACATCGATAACTCGAAACAAATTACACCATTAGATAGGAAATTGAATGGCGAACAGGGTAGGTTTGGTTCGGTTAGGTTAGGTGAACTTTTTATTTTTTATTTTATGAGATATGAGCGTTTATAATGTTGGTACGTTTACATCGATTTCTCAAAAACTAGTTGATTTATTTAAAAAAATTACACAGTTAGATAGAAAATTGAACGGCAAATCTAAAACTATATCAATATTGAAGATTAGTTAACATTTGACTGAGATATGAGCGTTTATAATGTTGGTACGTTTACATCGATTTCTCAAAAACTAGTTGATTGATTTAAAAAAATTACACAGTTAGATAGAAAATTGAACGGCGAATCTAAAACTATATCAATATTGAAGATTAGTTAACATTTGACTGAGATATGAGCGTTTATAATGTTGGAACATTTACATCGATAACTCGAAACAAATTACACCATTAGATAGGAAATTGAATGGCGAACAGGGTAGGTTTGGTTCGGTTAGGTTAGGTGAACTTTTTATTTTTTATTTTATGAGATATGAGCGTTTATAATGTTGGTACGTTTACATCGATTTCTCAAAAACTAGTTGATTTATTTAAAAAAATTACACAGTTAGATAGAAAATTGAACGGCGAATCTAAAACTATATCAATATTGAAGATTAGTTAACATTTGACTGAGATATGAGCGTTTATAATGTTGGAACATTTACATCGATAACTCGAAACAAATTACACCATTAGATAGGAAATTGAATGGCGAACAGGGTAGGTTTGGTTCGGTTAGGTTAGGTGAACTTTTTTTTTTTTTTTTTTATGAGATATGAGCGTTTATAATGTTGGTACGTTTACATCGATTTCTCAAAAACTAGTTGATTTATTTTAAAAATTTTTTGCCGTTAAATAGAAAATTGAACGGCGAATCTAAAACTATATCAATATTGAAGATTGGTTAACATTTGACTGAGATATGAGCGTTTATAATGTTGGTACGTTTACATCGATTTCTCAAAAACTAGTTGATTTATTTAAAAAAATTACACAGTTAGATAGAAAATTGAACGGCAAATCTAAAACTATATCAATATTGAAGATTGGTTAACATTTGACTGAGATATGAGCGTTTATAATGTTGGAACATTTACATCGATAACTCGAAACAAATTACACCATTAGATAGGAAATTGAATGGCGAACAGGGTAGGTTTGGTTCGGTTAGGTTAGGTGAACTTTTTTTTTTTTTTTTTTTTATGAGATATGAGCATTTATAATGTTGGTACGTTTACATCGATTTCTCAAAAACTAGTTGATTTATTAAAAAAAATTACACAGTTAGATAGAAAATTGAACGGCAAATCTAAAACTATATCAATATTGAAGATTAGTTAACATTTGACTGAGATATGAGCGTTTATAATGTTGGTACGTTTACATCGATTTCTCAAAAACTAGTTGATTTATTTAAAAAAATTACACAGTTAGATAGAAAATTGAACGGCAAATCTAAAACTATATCAATATTGAAGATTGGTTAACATTTGACTGAGACATGAGCGTTTATAATGTTGGAACGTTTACATCGATTTCTCAAAAACTAGTCGATTTATTTTTAAAAAATTACACCGTTAAATAGAAAATTGAACGGCGAATCTAAAACTATATCAATATTGAAGATTGGTTAATATTTGACTGAGATATGAGCGTTTATAATGTTGGTACGTTTACATCGATTTCTCAAAAACTAGTTGATTTATTTAAAAAAATTACACAGTTAGATAGAAAATTGAACGGCGAATCTAAAACTATATAAATATTGAAGATTGGTTAACATTTGACTGAGATATGAGCGTTTATAATGTTGGTACGTTTACATCGATTTTTCAAAAACTAGTTGATTTATTTAAAAAAATTACACAGTTAGATAGAAAATTGAACGGCGAATCTAAAACTATATCAATATTGAAGATTAGTTAACATTTGACTGAGATATGAGCGTTTATAATGTTGGAACATTTACATCGATAACTCGAAACAAATTACACCATTAGATAGGAAATTGAATGGCGAACAGGGTAGGTTTGGTTCGGTTAGGTTAGGTGAACTTTTTATTTTTTATTTTATGAGATATGAGCGTTTATAATGTTGGTACGTTTACATCGATTTCTCAAAAACTAGTTGATTTATTTAAAAAAATTACACAGTTAGATAGAAAATTGAACGGAAAATCTAAAACTATATCAATATTGAAGATTAGTTAACATTTGACTGAGATATGAGCGTTTATAATGTTGGTACGTTTACATCGATTTCTCAAAAACTAGTTGATTTATTTAAAAAAATTACACAGTTAGATAGAAAATTGAACGGCAAATCTAAAACTATATCAATATTGAAGATTGGTTAACATTTGACTGAGACATGAGCGTTTATAATGTTGGAACGTTTACATCGATTTCTCAAAAACTAGTCGATTTATTTTTAAAAAATTACACCGTTAAATAGAAAATTGAACGGCGAATCTAAAACTATATCAATATTGAAGATTGGTTAATATTTGACTGAGATATGAGCGTTTATAATGTTGGTACGTTTACATCGATTTCTCAAAAACTAGTTGATTTATTTAAAAAAATTACACAGTTAGATAGAAAATTGAACGGCGAATCTAAAACTATATAAATATTGAAGATTGGTTAACATTTGACTGAGATATGAGCGTTTATAATGTTGGTACGTTTACATCGATTTTTCAAAAACTAGTTGATTTATTTAAAAAAATTACACAGTTAGATAGAAAATTGAACGGCGAATCTAAAACTATATCAATATTGAAGATTAGTTAACATTTGACTGAGATATGAGCGTTTATAATGTTGGAACATTTACATCGATAACTCGAAACAAATTACACCATTAGATAGGAAATTGAATGGCGAACAGGGTAGGTTTGGTTCGGTTAGGTTAGGTGAACTTTTTATTTTTTATTTTATGAGATATGAGCGTTTATAATGTTGGTACGTTTACATCGATTTCTCAAAAACTAGTTGATTTATTTAAAAAAATTACACAGTTAGATAGAAAATTGAACGGCGAATCTAAAACTATATAAATATTGAAGATTGGTTAACATTTGACTGAGATATGAGCGTTTATAATGTTGGTACGTTTACATCGATTTCTCAAAAACTAGTTGATTGATTTAAAAAAATTACACAGTTAGATAGAAAATTGAACGGCGAATCTAAAACTATATCAATATTGAAGATTGGTTAACATTTGACTGAGATATGAGCGTTTATAATGTTGGTACGTTTACATCGATTTCTCAAAAACTAGTTGATTTATTTAAAAAAATTACACAGTTAGATAGAAAATTGAACGGCAAATCTAAAACTATATCAATATTGAAGATTGGTTAACATTTGACTGAGATATGAGCGTTTATAATGTTGGAACATTTACATCGATAACTCGAAACAAATTACACCATTAGATAGGAAATTGAATGGCGAACAGGGTAGGTTTGGTTCGGTTAGGTTAGGTGAACTTTTTTTTTTTTTTTTATGAGATATGAGCGTTTATAATGTTGGTACGTTTACATCGATTTCTCAAAAACTAGTTGATTTATTTAAAAAAATACACAGTTAGATAGAAAATTGAACGGCGAATCTAAAACTATATCAATATTGAAGATTGGTTAACATTTGACTGAGATATGAGCGTTTATAATGTTGGTACGTTTACATCGATTTCTCAAAAACTAGTTGATTTATTTAAAAAAATTACACAGTTAGATAGAAAATTGAACGGCAAATCTAAAACTATATCAATATTGAAGATTGGTTAACATTTGACTGAGATATGAGCGTTTATAATGTTGGTACGTTTACACCGATTTCTCAAAAACTAGTTGATTTATTTAAAAAAAATTACACAGTTAGATAGAAAATTGAACGGCGAATCTAAAACTATATCAATATTGAAGATTGGTTAACATTTGACTGAGATATGAGCGTTTATAATGTTGGTACGTTTACATCGATTTCTCAAAAACTAGTTGATTTATTTAAAAAAATTACACAGTTAGATAGAAAATTGAACGGCGAATCTAAAACTATATCAATATTGAAGATTGGTTAACATTTGACTGAGATATGAGCGTTTATAATGTTGGTACGTTTACATCGATTTCTCAAAAACTAGTTGATTTATTTAAAAAAATTACACAGTTAGATAGAAAATTGAACGGCAAATCTAAAACTATATCAATATTGAAGATTGGTTAACATTTGACTGAGATATGAGCGTTTATAATGTTGGAACATTTACATCGATAACTCGAAACAAATTACACCATTAGATAGGAAATTGAATGGCGAACAGGGTAGGTTTGGTTCGGTTAGGTTAGGTGAACTTTTTATTTTTTATTTTATGAGATATGAGCGTTTATAATGTTGGTACGTTTACATCGATTTCTCAAAAACTAGTTGATTTATTTAAAAAAATTACACAGTTAGATAGAAAATTGAACGGCAAATCTAAAACTATATCAATATTGAAGATTAGTTAACATTTGACTGAGATATGAGCGTTTATAATGTTGGTACGTTTACATCGATTTCTCAAAAACTAGTTGATTGATTTAAAAAAATTACATAGTTAGATAGAAAATTGAACGGCGAATCTAAAACTATATCAATATTGAAGATTGGTTAACATTTGACTGAGATATGAGCGTTTATAATGTTGGTACGTTTACATCGATTTCTCAAAAACTAGTTGATTGATTTAAAAAAATTACACAGTTAGATAGAAAATTGAACGGCGAATCTAAAACTATATCAATATTGAAGATTAGTTAACATTTGACTGAGATATGAGCGTTTATAATGTTGGAACATTTACATCGATAACTCGAAACAAATTACACCATTAGATAGGAAATTGAATGGCGAACAGGGTAGGTTTGGTTCGGTTAGGTTAGGTGAACTTTTTATTTTTTATTTTATGAGATATGAGCGTTTATAATGTTGGTACGTTTACATCGATTTCTCAAAAACTAGTTGATTTATTTAAAAAAATTACACAGTTAGATAGAAAATTGAACGGCGAATCTAAAACTATATCAATATTGAAGATTAGTTAACATTTGACTGAGATATGAGCGTTTATAATGTTGGAACATTTACATCGATAACTCGAAACAAATTACACCATTAGATAGGAAATTGAATGGCGAACAGGGTAGGTTTGGTTCGGTTAGGTTAGGTGAACTTTTTTTTTTTTTTTTTTATGAGATATGAGCGTTTATAATGTTGGTACGTTTACATCGATTTCTCAAAAACTAGTTGATTTATTTTAAAAATTTTTTGCCGTTAAATAGAAAATTGAACGGCGAATCTAAAACTATATCAATATTGAAGATTGGTTAACATTTGACTGAGATATGAGCGTTTATAATGTTGGTACGTTTACATCGATTTCTCAAAAACTAGTTGATTTATTTAAAAAAATTACACAGTTAGATAGAAAATTGAACGGCAAATCTAAAACTATATCAATATTGAAGATTGGTTAACATTTGACTGAGATATGAGCGTTTATAATGTTGGAACATTTACATCGATAACTCGAAACAAATTACACCATTAGATAGGAAATTGAATGGCGAACAGGGTAGGTTTGGTTCGGTTAGGTTAGGTGAACTTTTTTTTTTTTTTTTTTTTATGAGATATGAGCATTTATAATGTTGGTACGTTTACATCGATTTCTCAAAAACTAGTTGATTTATTAAAAAAAATTACACAGTTAGATAGAAAATTGAACGGCAAATCTAAAACTATATCAATATTGAAGATTAGTTAACATTTGACTGAGATATGAGCGTTTATAATGTTGGTACGTTTACATCGATTTCTCAAAAACTAGTTGATTTATTTAAAAAAATTACACAGTTAGATAGAAAATTGAACGGCAAATCTAAAACTATATCAATATTGAAGATTGGTTAACATTTGACTGAGACATGAGCGTTTATAATGTTGGAACGTTTACATCGATTTCTCAAAAACTAGTCGATTTATTTTTAAAAAATTACACCGTTAAATAGAAAATTGAACGGCGAATCTAAAACTATATCAATATTGAAGATTGGTTAATATTTGACTGAGATATGAGCGTTTATAATGTTGGTACTTTTACATCGATTTCTCAAAAACTAGTTGATTTATTTAAAAAAATTACACAGTTAGATAGAAAATTGAACGGCGAATCTAAAACTATATAAATATTGAAGATTGGTTAACATTTGACTGAGATATGAGCGTTTATAATGTTGGTACGTTTACATCGATTTTTCAAAAACTAGTTGATTTATTTAAAAAAATTACACAGTTAGATAGAAAATTGAACGGCGAATCTAAAACTATATCAATATTGAAGATTAGTTAACATTTGACTGAGATATGAGCGTTTATAATGTTGGAACATTTACATCGATAACTCGAAACAAATTACACCATTAGATAGGAAATTGAATGGCGAACAGGGTAGGTTTGGTTCGGTTAGGTTAGGTGAACTTTTTATTTTTTATTTTATGAGATATGAGCGTTTATAATGTTGGTACGTTTACATCGATTTCTCAAAAACTAGTTGATTTATTTAAAAAAATTACACAGTTAGATAGAAAATTGAACGGCAAATCTAAAACTATATCAATATTGAAGATTAGTTAACATTTGACTGAGATATGAGCGTTTATAATGTTGGTACGTTTACATCGATTTCTCAAAAACTAGTTGATTTATTTAAAAAAATTACACAGTTAGATAGAAAATTGAACGGCAAATCTAAAACTATATCAATATTGAAGATTGGTTAACATTTGACTGAGACATGAGCGTTTATAATGTTGGAACGTTTACATCGATTTCTCAAAAACTAGTCGATTTATTTTTAAAAAATTACACCGTTAAATAGAAAATTGAACGGCGAATCTAAAACTATATCAATATTGAAGATTGGTTAATATTTGACTGAGATATGAGCGTTTATAATGTTGGTACGTTTACATCGATTTCTCAAAAACTAGTTGATTTATTTAAAAAAATTACACAGTTAGATAGAAAATTGAACGGCGAATCTAAAACTATATAAATATTGAAGATTGGTTAACATTTGACTGAGATATGAGCGTTTATAATGTTGGTACGTTTACATCGATTTTTCAAAAACTAGTTGATTTATTTAAAAAAATTACACAGTTAGATAGAAAATTGAACGGCAAATCTAAAACTATATCAATATTGAAGATTGGTTAACATTTGACTGAGATATGAGCGTTTATAATGTTGGAACGTTTACATCGATTTCTCAAAAACTAGTTGATTTATTTAAAAAAATTACACAGTTAGATAGAAAATTGAACGGCAAATCTAAAACTATATCAATATTGAAGATTGGTTAACATTTGACTGAGATATGAGCGTTTATAATGTTGGAACGTTTACATCGATTTCTCAAAAACTAGTCGATTTATTTTAAAAAAATTAAACCGTTAAATAGAAAATAGAACGGCGAATCTAAAACTATATCAATATTGAAGATTGGTTAACATTTGACTGAGATATGAGCGATTATAATGTTGGTACGTTTACATCGATTTCTCAAAAACTAGTTGATTTATTTAAAAAAATTACACAGTTAGATAGAAAATTGAACGGCAAATCTAAAACTATATCAATATTGAAGATTGGTTAACATTTGACTGAGATATGAGCGTTTATAATGTTGGTACGTTTACACCGATTTCTCAAAAACTAGTTGATTTATTTAAAAAAATTACACAGTTAGATAGAAAATTGAACGGCAAATCTAAAACTATATCAATATTGAAGATTAGTTAACATTTGACTGAGATATGAGCGTTTATAATGTTGGAACATTTACATCGATAACTCGAAACAAATTACACCATTAGATAGGAAATTGAATGGCGAACAGGGTAGGTTTGGTTCGGTTAGGTTAGGTGAACTTTTTTTTTTTTTTTTTATGAGATATGAGCGTTTATAATGTTGGTACGTTTACATCGATTTCTCAAAAACTAGTTGATTTATTTAAAAAAATTACACAGTTAGATAGAAAATTGAACGGCGAATCTAAAACTATATCAATATTGAAGATTGGTTAACATTTGACTGAGATATGAGCGTTTATAATGTTGGTACGTTTACATCGATTTCTCAAAAACTAGTTGATTTATTTAAAAAAATTACACAGTTAGATAGAAAATTGAACGGCGAATCTAAAACTATATCAATATTGAAGATTGGTTAACATTTGACTGAGATATGAGCGTTTATAATGTTGGTACGTTTACATCGATTTCTCAAAAACTAGTTGATTTATTTAAAAAAATTACACAGTTAGATAGAAAATTGAACGGCAAATCTAAAACTATATCAATATTGAAGATTGGTTAACATTTGACTGAGATATGAGCGTTTATAATGTTGGTACGTTTACACCGATTTCTCAAAAACTAGTTGATTTATTTAAAAAAATTACACAGTTAGATAGAAAATTGAACGGCAAATCTAAAACTATATCAATATTGAAGATTGGTTAACATTTGACTGAGATATGAGCGTTTATAATGTTGGAACATTTACATCGATAACTCGAAACAAATTACACCATTAGATAGGAAATTGAATGGCGAACAGGGTAGGTTTGGTTCGGTTAGGTTAGGTGAACTTTTTTTTTTTTTTTTTTATGAGATATGAGCGTTTATAATGTTGGTACGTTTACATCGATTTCTCAAAAACTAGTTGATTTATTTTAAAAAAATTACACCGTTAAATAGAAAATTGAACGGCGAATCTAAAACTATATCAATATTGAAGATTAGTTAACATTTGACTGAGATATGAGCGTTTATAATGTTGGTACGTTTACATCGATTTCTCAAAAACTAGTTGATTTATTTAAAAAAATTACACAGTTAGATAGAAAATTGAACGGCAAATCTAAAACTATATCAATATTGAAGATTGGTTAACATTTGACTGAGATATGAGCGTTTATAATGTTGGAACATTTACATCGATAACTCGAAACAAATTACACCATTAGATAGGAAATTGAATGGCGAACAGGGTAGGTTTGGTTCGGTTAGGTTAGGTGAACTTTTTTTTTTTTTTTTGTATGAGATATGAGCGTTTATAATGTTGGTACGTTTACATCGATTTCTCAAAAACTAGTTGATTTATTTAAAAAAATTACACAGTTAGATAGAAAATTGAACGGCAAATCTAAAACTATATCAATATTGAAGATTGGTTAACATTTGACTGAGATATGAGCGTTTATAATGTTGGAACGTTTACATCGATTTCTCAAAAACTAGTTGATTTATTTAAAAAAATTACACAGTTAGATAGAAAATTGAACGGCAAATCTAAAACTATATCAATATTGAAGATTAGTTAACATTTGACTGAGATATGAGCGTTTATAATGTTGGAACATTTACATCGATAACTCGAAACAAATTACACCATTAGATAGGAAATTGAATGGCGAACAGGGTAGGTTTGGTTCGGTTAGGTTAGGTGAACTTTTTTTTTTTTTTTTTATGAGATATGAGCGTTTATAATGTTGGTACGTTTACATCGATTTCTCAAAAACTAGTTGATTTATTTAAAAAAATTACACAGTTAGATAGAAAATTGAACGGCGAATCTAAAACTATATCAATATTGAAGATTGGTTAACATTTGACTGAGATATGAGCGTTTATAATGTTGGTACGTTTACATCGATTTCTCAAAAACTAGTTGATTTATTTAAAAAAATTACACAGTTAGATAGAAAATAGAACGGCGAATCTAAAACTATATCAATATTGAAGATTGGTTAACATTTGACTGAGATATGAGCGTTTATAATGTTGGTACGTTTACATCGATTTCTCAAAAACTAGTTGATTTATTTAAAAAAATTACACAGTTAGATAGAAAATTGAACGGCAAATCTAAAACTATATCAATATTGAAGATTGGTTAACATTTGACTGAGATATGAGCGTTTATAATGTTGGAACGTTTACATCGATTTCTCAAAAACTAGTCGATTTATTTTAAAAAAATTAAACCGTTAAATAGAAAATAGAACGGCGAATCTAAAACTATATCAATATTGAAGATTGGTTAACATTTGACTGAGATATGAGCGTTTATAATGTTGGTACGTTTACATCGATTTCTCAAAAACTAGTTGATTTATTTAAAAAAATTACACAGTTAGATAGAAAATTGAACGGCAAATCTAAAACTATATCAATATTGAAGATTGGTTAACATTTGACTGAGATATGAGCGTTTATAATGTTGGTACGTTTACACCGATTTCTCAAAAACTAGTTGATTTATTTAAAAAAAATTACACAGTTAGATAGAAAATTGAACGGCAAATCTAAAACTATATCAATATTGAAGATTAGTTAACATTTGACTGAGATATGAGCGTTTATAATGTTGGAACATTTACATCGATAACTCGAAACAAATTACACCATTAGATAGGAAATTGAATGGCGAACAGGGTAGGTTTGGTTCGGTTAGGTTAGGTGAACTTTTTTTTTTTTTTTTATGAGATATGAGCGTTTATAATGTTGGTACGTTTACATCGATTTCTCAAAAACTAGTTGATTTATTTAAAAAAAATACACAGTTAGATAGAAAATTGAACGGCGAATCTAAAACTATATCAATATTGAAGATTGGTTAACATTTGACTGAGATATGAGCGTTTATAATGTTGGTACGTTTACATCGATTTCTCAAAAACTAGTTGATTTATTTAAAAAAATTACACAGTTAGATAGAAAATTGAACGGCAAATCTAAAACTATATCAATATTGAAGATTGGTTAACATTTGACTGAGATATGAGCGTTTATAATGTTGGTACGTTTACACCGATTTCTCAAAAACTAGTTGATTTATTTAAAAAAAATTACACAGTTAGATAGAAAATTGAACGGCGAATCTAAAACTATATCAATATTGAAGATTGGTTAACATTTGACTGAGATATGAGCGTTTATAATGTTGGTACGTTTACATCGATTTCTCAAAAACTAGTTGATTTATTTAAAAAAATTACACAGTTAGATAGAAAATTGAACGGCGAATCTAAAACTATATCAATATTGAAGATTGGTTAACATTTGACTGAGATATGAGCGTTTATAATGTTGGTACGTTTACATCGATTTCTCAAAAACTAGTTGATTTATTTAAAAAAATTACACAGTTAGATAGAAAATTGAACGGCAAATCTAAAACTATATCAATATTGAAGATTGGTTAACATTTGACTGAGATATGAGCGTTTATAATGTTGGAACGTTTACATCGATTTCTCAAAAACTAGTCGATTTATTTTTAAAAAATTACACCGTTAAATAGAAAATTGAACGGCGAATCTAAAACTATATCAATATTGAAGATTGGTTAACATTTGACTGAGATATGAGCGTTTATAATGTTGGTACGTTTACATCGATTTCTCAAAAACTAGTTGATTTTTTTAAAAAAATTACACAGTTAGATAGAAAATTGAACTTCAAATCTAAAACTATATCAATATTGAAGATTGGTTAACATTTGACTGAGACATGAGCGTTTATAATTTTGGAACGTTTACATCGATTTCTCAAAAACTAGTCGATTTATTTTTAAAAAATTACACCGTTAAATAGAAAATTGAACGGCGAATCTAAAACTATATCAATATTGAAGATTGGTTAACATTTGACTGAGATATGAGCGTTTATAATGTTGGTACGTTTACATCGATTTCTCAAAAACTAGTTGATTTATTTTAAAAAAATTACACCGTTAAATAGAAAATTGAACGGCGAATCTAAAACTATATCAATATTGAAGATTAGTTAACATTTGACTGAGATATGAGCGTTTATAATGTTGGAACATTTACATCGATAACTCGAAACAAATTACACCATTAGATAGGAAATTGAATGGCGAACAGGGTAGGTTTGGTTCGGTTAGGTTAGGTGAACTTTTTATTTTTTATTTTATGAGATATGAGCGTTTATAATGTTGGTACGTTTACATCGATTTCTCAAAAACTAGTTGATTTATTTAAAAAAATTACACAGTTAGATAGAAAATTGAACGGCGAATCTAAAACTATATAAATATTGAAGATTGGTTAACATTTGACTGAGATATGAGCGTTTATAATGTTGGTACGTTTACATCGATTTCTCAAAAACTAGTTGATTGATTTAAAAAAATTACACAGTTAGATAGAAAATTGAACGGCGAATCTAAAACTATATCAATATTGAAGATTGGTTAACATTTGACTGAGATATGAGCGTTTATAATGTTGGTACGTTTACATCGATTTCTCAAAAACTAGTTGATTTATTTAAAAAAATTACACAGTTAGATAGAAAATTGAACGGCAAATCTAAAACTATATCAATATTGAAGATTGGTTAACATTTGACTGAGATATGAGCGTTTATAATGTTGGAACATTTACATCGATAACTCGAAACAAATTACACCATTAGATAGGAAATTGAATGGCGAACAGGGTAGGTTTGGTTCGGTTAGGTTAGGTGAACTTTTTATTTTTTATTTTATGAGATATGAGCGTTTATAATGTTGGTACGTTTACATCGATTTCTCAAAAACTAGTTGATTTATTTAAAAAAATTACACAGTTAGATAGAAAATTGAACGGCAAATCTAAAACTATATCAATATTGAAGATTAGTTAACATTTGACTGAGATATGAGCGTTTATAATGTTGGTACGTTTACATCGATTTCTCAAAAACTAGTTGATTTATTTAAAAAAATTACACAGTTAGATAGAAAATTGAACGGCAAATCTAAAACTATATCAATATTGAAGATTGGTTAACATTTGACTGAGACATGAGCGTTTATAATGTTGGAACGTTTACATCGATTTCTCAAAAACTAGTCGATTTATTTTTAAAAAATTACACTGTTAAATAGAAAATTGAACGGCGAATCTAAAACTATATCAATATTGAAGATTGGTTAATATTTGACTGAGATATGAGCGTTTATAATGTTGGTACGTTTACATCGATTTCTCAAAAACTAGTTGATTTATTTAAAAAAATTACACAGTTAGATAGAAAATTGAACGGCGAATCTAAAACTATATAAATATTGAAGATTGGTTAACATTTGACTGAGATATGAGCGTTTATAATGTTGGTACGTTTACATCGATTTTTCAAAAACTAGTTGATTTATTTAAAAAAATTACACAGTTAGATAGAAAATTGAACGGCGAATCTAAAACTATATCAATATTGAAGATTAGTTAACATTTGACTGAGATATGAGCGTTTATAATGTTGGAACATTTACATCGATAACTCGAAACAAATTACACCATTAGATAGGAAATTGAATGGCGAACAGGGTAGGTTTGGTTCGGTTAGGTTAGGTGAACTTTTTATTTTTTATTTTATGAGATATGAGCGTTTATAATGTTGGTACGTTTACATCGATTTCTCAAAAACTAGTTGATTTATTTAAAAAAATTACACAGTTAGATAGAAAATTGAACGGCAAATCTAAAACTATATCAATATTGAAGATTAGTTAACATTTGACTGAGATATGAGCGTTTATAATGTTGGTACGTTTACATCGATTTCTCAAAAACTAGTTGATTTATTTAAAAAAATTACACAGTTAGATAGAAAATTGAACGGCAAATCTAAAACTATATCAATATTGAAGATTGGTTAACATTTGACTGAGACATGAGCGTTTATAATGTTGGAACGTTTACATCGATTTCTCAAAAACTAGTCGATTTATTTTTAAAAAATTACACCGTTAAATAGAAAATTGAACGGCGAATCTAAAACTATATCAATATTGAAGATTGGTTAATATTTGACTGAGATATGAGCGTTTATAATGTTGGTACGTTTACATCGATTTCTCAAAAACTAGTTGATTTATTTAAAAAAATTACACAGTTAGATAGAAAATTGAACGGCGAATCTAAAACTATATAAATATTGAAGATTGGTTAACATTTGACTGAGATATGAGCGTTTATAATGTTGGTACGTTTACATCGATTTTTCAAAAACTAGTTGATTTATTTAAAAAAATTACACAGTTAGATAGAAAATTGAACGGCGAATCTAAAACTATATCAATATTGAAGATTAGTTAACATTTGACTGAGATATGAGCGTTTATAATGTTGGAACATTTACATCGATAACTCGAAACAAATTACACCATTAGATAGGAAATTGAATGGCGAACAGGGTAGGTTTGGTTCGGTTAGGTTAGGTGAACTTTTTATTTTTTATTTTATGAGATATGAGCGTTTATAATGTTGGTACGTTTACATCGATTTCTCAAAAACTAGTTGATTTATTTAAAAAAATTACACAGTTAGATAGAAAATTGAACGGCGAATCTAAAACTATATAAATATTGAAGATTGGTTAACATTTGACTGAGACATGAGCGTTTATAATGTTGGAACGTTTACATCGATTTCTCAAAAACTAGTCGATTTATTTTTAAAAAATTACACCGTTAAATAGAAAATTGAACGGCAAATCTAAAACTATATCAATATTGAAGATTAGTTAACATTTGACTGAGATATGAGCGTTTATAATGTTGGTACGTTTACATCGATTTCTCAAAAACTAGTTGATTTATTTAAAAAAATTACACAGTTAGATAGAAAATTGAACGGCAAATCTAAAACTATATCAATATTGAAGATTGGTTAACATTTGACTGAGACATGAGCGTTTATAATGTTGGAACGTTTACATCGATTTCTCAAAAACTAGTCGATTTATTTAAAAAAATTACACAGTTAGATAGAAAATTGAACGGCGAATCTAAAACTATATCAATATTGAAGATTAGTTAACATTTGACTGAGATATGAGCGTTTATAATGTTGGAACATTTACATCGATAACTCGAAACAAATTACACCATTAGATAGGAAATTGAATGGCGAACAGGGTAGGTTTGGTTCGGTTAGGTTAGGTGAACTTTTTATTTTTTATTTTATGAGATATGAGCGTTTATAATGTTGGTACGTTTACATCGATTTCTCAAAAACTAGTTGATTTATTTAAAAAAATTACACAGTTAGATAGAAAATTGAACGGCGAATCTAAAACTATATAAATATTGAAGATTGGTTAACATTTGACTGAGATATGAGCGTTTATAATGTTGGTACGTTTACATCGATTTCTCAAAAACTAGTTGATTGATTTAAAAAAATTACACAGTTAGATAGAAAATTGAACGGCGAATCTAAAACTATATCAATATTGAAGATTGGTTAACATTTGACTGAGATATGAGCGTTTATAATGTTGGTACGTTTACATCGATTTCTCAAAAACTAGTTGATTTATTTAAAAAAATTACACAGTTAGATAGAAAATTGAACGGCGAATCTAAAACTATATAAATATTGAAGATTGGTTAACATTTGACTGAGATATGAGCGTTTATAATGTTGGTACGTTTACATCGATTTTTCAAAAACTAGTTGATTTATTTAAAAAAATTACACAGTTAGATAGAAAATTGAACGGCGAATCTAAAACTATATAAATATTGAAGATTGGTTAACATTTGACTGAGATATGAGCGTTTATAATATTGGTACGTTTACATCGATTTTTCAAAAACTAGTTGATTTATTTAAAAAAATTACACAGTTAGATAGAAAATTGAACGGCGAATCTAAAACTATATCAATATTGAAGATTAGTTAACATTTGACTGAGATATGAGCGTTTATAATGTTGGAACATTTACATCGATAACTCGAAACAAATTACACCATTAGATAGGAAATTGAATGGCGAACAGGGTAGGTTTGGTTCGGTTAGGTTAGGTGAACTTTTTATTTTTTATTTTATGAGATATGAGCGTTTATAATGTTGGTACGTTTACATCGATTTCTCAAAAACTAGTTGATTTATTTAAAAAAATTACACAGTTAGATAGAAAATTGAACGGCAAATCTAAAACTATATAAATATTGAAGATTGGTTAACATTTGACTGAGATATGAGCGTTTATAATGTTGGTACGTTTACATCGATTTTTCAAAAACTAGTTGATTTATTTAAAAAAATTACACAGTTAGATAGAAAATTGAACGGCGAATCTAAAACTATATCAATATTGAAGATTAGTTAACATTTGACTGAGATATGAGCGTTTATAATGTTGGAACATTTACATCGATAACTCGAAACAAATTACACCATTAGATAGGAAATTGAATGGCGAACAGGGTAGGTTTGGTTCGGTTAGATTAGGTGAACTTTTTATTTTTTATTTTATGAGATATGAGCGTTTATAATGTTGGTACGTTTACATCGATTTCTCAAAAACTAGTTGATTTATTTAAAAAAATTACACAGTTAGATAGAAAATTGAACGGCAAATCTAAAACTATATCAATATTGAAGATTAGTTAACATTTGACTGAGATATGAGCGTTTATAATGTTGGTACGTTTACATCGATTTCTCAAAAACTAGTTGATTTATTTAAAAAAATTACACAGTTAGATAGAAAATTGAACGGCAAATCTAAAACTATATCAATATTGAAGATTGGTTAATATTTGACTGAGATATGAGCGTTTATAATGTTGGTACGTTTACATCGATTTCTCAAAAACTAGTTGATTTATTTAAAAAAATTACACAGTTAGATAGAAAATTGAACGGCGAATCTAAAACTATATAAATATTGAAGATTGGTTAACATTTGACTGAGATATGAGCGTTTATAATGTTGGTACGTTTACATCGATTTTTCAAAAACTAGTTGATTTATTTAAAAAAATTACACAGTTAGATAGAAAATTGAACGGCGAATCTAAAACTATATCAATATTGAAGATTAGTTAACATTTGACTGAGATATGAGCGTTTATAATGTTGGAACATTTACATCGATAACTCGAAACAAATTACACCATTAGATAGGAAATTGAATGGCGAACAGGGTAGGTTTGGTTCGGTTAGGTTAGGTGAACTTTTTATTTTTTATTTTATGAGATATGAGCGTTTATAATGTTGGTACGTTTACATCGATTTCTCAAAAACTAGTTGATTTATTTAAAAAAATTACACAGTTAGATAGAAAATTGAACGGCGAATCTAAAACTATATAAATATTGAAGATTGGTTAACATTTGACTGAGATATGAGCGTTTATAATGTTGGTACGTTTACATCGATTTCTCAAAAACTAGTTGATTGATTTAAAAAAATTACACAGTTAGATAGAAAATTGAACGGCGAATCTAAAACTATATCAATATTGAAGATTGGTTAACATTTGACTGAGATATGAGCGTTTATAATGTTGGTACGTTTACATCGATTTCTCAAAAACTAGTTGATTTATTTAAAAAAATTACACAGTTAGATAGAAAATTGAACGGCAAATCTAAAACTATATCAATATTGAAGATTGGTTAACATTTGACTGAGATATGAGCGTTTATAATGTTGGAACATTTACATCGATAACTCGAAACAAATTACACCATTAGATAGGAAATTGAATGGCGAACAGGGTAGGTTTGGTTCGGTTAGGTTAGGTGAACTTTTTATTTTTTATTTTATGAGATATGAGCGTTTATAATGTTGGTACGTTTACATCGATTTCTCAAAAACTAGTTGATTTATTTAAAAAAATTACACAGTTAGATAGAAAATTGAACGGCAAATCTAAAACTATATCAATATTGAAGATTAGTTAACATTTGACTGAGATATGAGCGTTTATAATGTTGGTACGTTTACATCGATTTCTCAAAAACTAGTTGATTTATTTAAAAAAATTACACAGTTAGATAGAAAATTGAACGGCAAATCTAAAACTATATCAATATTGAAGATTGGTTAACATTTGACTGAGACATGAGCGTTTATAATGTTGGAACGTTTACATCGATTTCTCAAAAACTAGTCGATTTATTTTTAAAAAATTACACTGTTAAATAGAAAATTGAACGGCGAATCTAAAACTATATCAATATTGAAGATTGGTTAATATTTGACTGAGATATGAGCGTTTATAATGTTGGTACGTTTACATCAATTTCTCAAAAACTAGTTGATTTATTTAAAAAAATTACACAGTTAGATAGAAAATTGAACGGCGAATCTAAAACTATATAAATATTGAAGATTGGTTAACATTTGACTGAGATATGAGCGTTTATAATGTTGGTACGTTTACATCGATTTTTCAAAAACTAGTTGATTTATTTAAAAAAATTACACAGTTAGATAGAAAATTGAACGGCGAATCTAAAACTATATCAATATTGAAGATTAGTTAACATTTGACTGAGATATGAGCGTTTATAATGTTGGAACATTTACATCGATAACTCGAAACAAATTACACCATTAGATAGGAAATTGAATGGCGAACAGGGTAGGTTTGGTTCGGTTAGGTTAGGTGAACTTTTTATTTTTTATTTTATGAGATATGAGCGTTTATAATGTTGGTACGTTTACATCGATTTCTCAAAAACTAGTTGATTTATTTAAAAAAATTACACAGTTAGATAGAAAATTGAACGGCAAATCTAAAACTATATCAATATTGAAGATTAGTTAACATTTGACTGAGATATGAGCGTTTATAATGTTGGTACGTTTACATCGATTTCTCAAAAACTAGTTGATTTATTTAAAAAAATTACACAGTTAGATAGAAAATTGAACGGCAAATCTAAAACTATATCAATATTGAAGATTGGTTAACATTTGACTGAGACATGAGCGTTTATAATGTTGGAACGTTTACATCGATTTCTCAAAAACTAGTCGATTTATTTTTAAAAAATTACACCGTTAAATAGAAAATTGAACGGCGAATCTAAAACTATATCAATATTGAAGATTGGTTAATATTTGACTGAGATATGAGCGTTTATAATGTTGGTACGTTTACATCGATTTCTCAAAAACTAGTTGATTTATTTAAAAAAATTACACAGTTAGATAGAAAATTGAACGGCAAATCTAAAACTATATAAATATTGAAGATTGGTTAACATTTGACTGAGATATGAGCGTTTATAATGTTGGTACGTTTACATCGATTTTTCAAAAACTAGTTGATTTATTTAAAAAAATTACACAGTTAGATAGAAAATTGAACGGCGAATCTAAAACTATATCAATATTGAAGATTAGTTAACATTTGACTGAGATATGAGCGTTTATAATGTTGGAACATTTACATCGATAACTCGAAACAAATTACACCATTAGATAGGAAATTGAATGGCGAACAGGGTAGGTTTGGTTCGGTTAGGTTAGGTGAACTTTTTATTTTTTATTTTATGAGATATGAGCGTTTATAATGTTGGTACGTTTACATCGATTTCTCAAAAACTAGTTGATTTATTTAAAAAAATTACACAGTTAGATAGAAAATTGAACGGCGAATCTAAAACTATATAAATATTGAAGATTGGTTAACATTTGACTGAGACATGAGCGTTTATAATGTTGGAACGTTTACATCGATTTCTCAAAAACTAGTCGATTTATTTTTAAAAAATTACACCGTTAAATAGAAAATTGAACGGCGAATCTAAAACTATATCAATATTGAAGATTGGTTAATATTTGACTGAGATATGAGCGTTTATAATGTTGGTACGTTTACATCGATTTCTCAAAAACTAGTTGATTTATTTAAAAAAATTACACAGTTAGATAGAAAATTGAACGGCGAATCTAAAACTATATAAATATTGAAGATTGGTTAACATTTGACTGAGATATGAGCGTTTATAATGTTGGTACGTTTACATCGATTTTTCAAAAACTAGTTGATTTATTTAAAAAAATTACACAGTTAGATAGAAAATTGAACGGCGAATCTAAAACTATATCAATATTGAAGATTAGTTAACATTTGACTGAGATATGAGCGTTTATAATGTTGGAACATTTACATCGATAACTCGAAACAAATTACACCATTAGATAGGAAATTGAATGGCGAACAGGGAAGGTTTGGTTCGGTTAGGTTAGGTGAACTTTTTATTTTTTATTTTATGAGATATGAGCGTTTATAATGTTGGTACGTTTACATCGATTTCTCAAAAACTAGTTGATTTATTTAAAAAAATTACACAGTTAGATAGAAAATTGAACGGCAAATCTAAAACTATATCAATATTGAAGATTAGTTAACATTTGACTGAGATATGAGCGTTTATAATGTTGGTACGTTTACATCGATTTCTCAAAAACTAGTTGATTTATTTAAAAAAATTACACAGTTAGATAGAAAATTGAACGGCAAATCTAAAACTATATCAATATTGAAGATTGGTTAACATTTGACTGAGACATGAGCGTTTATAATGTTGGAACGTTTACATCGATTTCTCAAAAACTAGTCGATTTATTTTTAAAAAATTACACTGTTAAATAGAAAATTGAACGGCGAATCTAAAACTATATCAATATTGAAGATTGGTTAATATTTGACTGAGATATGAGCGTTTATAATGTTGGTACGTTTACATCGATTTCTCAAAAACTAGTTGATTTATTTAAAAAAATTACACAGTTAGATAGAAAATTGAACGGCGAATCTAAAACTATATAAATATTGAAGATTGGTTAACATTTGACTGAGATATGAGCGTTTATAATGTTGGTACGTTTACATCGATTTTTCAAAAACTAGTTGATTTATTTAAAAAAATTACACAGTTAGATAGAAAATTGAACGGCGAATCTAAAACTATATCAATATTGAAGATTAGTTAACATTTGACTGAGATATGAGCGTTTATAATGTTGGAACATTTACATCGATAACTCGAAACAAATTACACCATTAGATAGGAAATTGAATGGCGAACAGGGTAGGTTTGGTTCGGTTAGGTTAGGTGAACTTTTTATTTTTTATTTTATGAGATATGAGCGTTTATAATGTTGGTACGTTTACATCGATTTCTCAAAAACTAGTTGATTTATTTAAAAAAATTACACAGTTAGATAGAAAATTGAACGGCGAATCTAAAACTATATAAATATTGAAGATTGGTTAACATTTGACTGAGATATGAGCGTTTATAATGTTGGTACGTTTACATCGATTTCTCAAAAACTAGTTGATTGATTTAAAAAAATTACACAGTTAGATAGAAAATTGAACGGCGAATCTAAAACTTTATCAATATTGAAGATTAGTTAACATTTGACTGAGATATGAGCGTTTATAATGTTGGAACATTTACATCGATAACTCGAAACAAATTACACCATTAGATAGGAAATTGAATGGCGAACAGGGTAGGTTTGGTTCGGTTAGGTTAGGTGAACTTTTTTTTATTTTTTTTTATGAGATATGAGCGTTTATAATGTTGGTACGTTTACATCGATTTCTCAAAAACTAGTTGATTTATTTTAAAAAATTTTTGCCGTTAAATAGAAAATTGAACGGCAAATCTAAAACTATATCAATATTGAAGATTGGTTAACATTTGACTGAGATATGAGCGTTTATAATGTTGGTACGTTTACATCGATTTCTCAAAAACTAGTTGATTTATTTAAAAAAATTACACAGTTAGATAGAAAATTGAACGGCAAATCTAAAACTATATCAATATTGAAGATTGGTTAACATTTGACTGAGATATGAGCGTTTATAATGTTGGAACATTTACATCGATAACTCGAAACAAATTACACCATTAGATAGGAAATTGAATGGCGAACAGGGTAGGTTTGGTTCGGTTAGGTTAGGTGAACTTTTTTTTTTTTTTTTTTTATGAGATATGAGCATTTATAATGTTGGTACGTTTACATCGATTTCTCAAAAACTAGTTGATTTATTAAAAAAAATTACACAGTTAGATAGAAAATTGAACGGCAAATCTAAAACTATATCAATATTGAAGATTGGTTAACATTTGACTGAGATATGAGCGTTTATAATGTTGGAACGTTTACATCGATTTCTCAAAAACTAGTCGATTTATTTTTAAAAAATTACACCGTTAAATAGAAAATTGAACGGCGAATCTAAAACTATATCAATATTGAAGATTAGTTAACATTTGACTGAGATATGAGCGTTTATAATGTTGGTACGTTTACATCGATTTCTCAAAAACTAGTTGATTTATTTTAAAAAATTTTTGCCGTTAAATAGAAAATTGAACGGCAAATCTAAAACTATATCAATATTGAAGATTGGTTAACATTTGACTGAGATATGAGCGTTTATAATGTTGGTACGTTTACATCGATTTCTCAAAAACTAGTTGATTTATTTAAAAAAATTACACAGTTAGATAGAAAATTGAACGGCAAATCTAAAACTATATCAATATTGAAGATTGGTTAACATTTGACTGAGATATGAGCGTTTATAATGTTGGAACATTTACATCGATAACTCGAAACAAATTACACCATTAGATAGGAAATTGAATGGCGAACAGGGTAGGTTTGGTTCGGTTAGGTTAGGTGAACTTTTTTTTTTTTTTTTTTTATGAGATATGAGCATTTATAATGTTGGTACGTTTACATCGATTTCTCAAAAACTAGTTGATTTATTAAAAAAAATTACACAGTTAGATAGAAAATTGAACGGCAAATCTAAAACTATATCAATATTGAAGATTAGTTAACATTTGACTGAGATATGAGCGTTTATAATGTTGGAACATTTACATCGATAACTCGAAACAAATTACACCATTAGATAGGAAATTGAATGGCGAACAGGGTAGGTTTGGTTCGGTTAGGTTAGGTGAACTTTTTTTTTTTTTTTTTTTTATGAGATATGAGCATTTATAATGTTGGTACGTTTACATCGATTTCTCAAAAACTAGTTGATTTATTAAAAAAAATTACACAGTTAGATAGAAAATTGAACGGCGAATCTAAAACTATATCAATATTGAAGATTGGTTAACATTTGACTGAGATATGAGCGTTTATAATGTTGGAACGTTTACATCGATTTCTCAAAAACTAGTCGATTTATTTTTAAAAAATTACACCGTTAAATAGAAAATTGAACGGCGAATCTAAAACTATATCAATATTGAAGATTGGTTAATATTTGACTGAGATATGAGCGTTTATAATGTTGGTACGTTTACATCGATTTCTCAAAAACTAGTTGATTTATTTAAAAAAATTACACAGTTAGATAGAAAATTGAACGGCGAATCTAAAACTATATAAATATTGAAGATTGGTTAACATTTGACTGAGATATGAGCGTTTATAATGTTGGAACGTTTACATCGATTTCTCAAAAACTAGTCGATTTATTTTTAAAAAATTACACCGTTAAATAGAAAATTGAACGGCGAATCTAAAACTATATCAATATTGAAGATTGGTTAATATTTGACTGAGATATGAGCGTTTATAATGTTGGTACGTTTACATCGATTTCTCAAAAACTAGTTGATTTATTTAAAAAAATTACACAGTTAGATAGAAAATTGAACGGCGAATCTAAAACTATATAAATATTGAAGATTGGTTAACATTTGACTGAGATATGAGCGTTTATAATGTTGGTACGTTTACATCGATAACTCGAAACAAATTACACCATTAGATAGGAAATTGAATGGCGAACAGGGTAGGTTTGGTTCGGTTAGGTTAGGTGAACTTTTTTTTTTTTTTTTTTTTATGAGATATGAGCATTTATAATGTTGGTACGTTTACATCGATTTCTCAAAAACTAGTTGATTTATTAAAAAAAATTACACAGTTAGATAGAAAATTGAACGGCAAATCTAAAACTATATCAATATTGAAGATTAGTTAACATTTGACTGAGATATGAGCGTTTATAATGTTGGAACATTTACATCGATAACTCGAAACAAATTACACCATTAGATAGGAAATTGAATGGCGAACAGGGTAGGTTTGGTTCGGTTAGGTTAGGTGAACTTTTTTTTTTTTTTTTTTTTATGAGATATGAGCATTTATAATGTTGGTACGTTTACATCGATTTCTCAAAAACTAGTTGATTTATTAAAAAAAATTACACAGTTAGATAGAAAATTGAACGGCAAATCTAAAACTATATCAATATTGAAGATTGGTTAACATTTGACTGAGATATGAGCGTTTATAATGTTGGAACGTTTACATCGATTTCTCAAAAACTAGTTGATTTATTTTAAAAAAATTTCACCGTTAAATAGAAAATTGAACGGCGAATCTAAAACTATATCAATATTGAAGATTGGTTAACATTTGACTGAGATATGAGCGTTTATAATGTTGGTACGTTTACATCGATTTCTCAAAAACTAGTTGATTTATTTAAAAAAATTACACAGTTAGATAGAAAATTGAACGGCAAATCTAAAACTATATCAATATTGAAGATTGGTTAACATTTGACTGAGACATGAGCGTTTATAATGTTGGAACGTTTACATCGATTTCTCAAAAACTAGTCGATTTATTTTTAAAAAATTACACCGTTAAATAGAAAATTGAACGGCGAATCTAAAACTATATCAATATTGAAGATTGGTTAATATTTGACTGAGATATGAGCGTTTATAATGTTGGTACGTTTACATCGATTTCTCAAAAATTAGTTGATTTATTTAAAAAAATTACACAGTTAGATAGAAAATTGAACGGCGAATCTAAAACTATATAAATATTGAAGATTGGTTAACATTTGACTGAGATATGAGCGTTTATAATGTTGGTACGTTTACATCGATTTTTCAAAAACTAGTTGATTTATTTAAAAAAATTACACAGTTAGATAGAAAATTGAACGGCGAATCTAAAACTATATCAATATTGAAGATTAGTTAACATTTGACTGAGATATGAGCGTTTATAATGTTGGAACATTTACATCGATAACTCGAAACAAATTACACCATTAGATAGGAAATTGAATGGCGAACAGGGTAGGTTTGGTTCGGTTAGGTTAGGTGAACTTTTTATTTTTTATTTTATGAGATATGAGCGTTTATAATGTTGGTACGTTTACATCGATTTCTCAAAAACTAGTTGATTTATTTAAAAAAATTACACAGTTAGATAGAAAATTGAACGGCGAATCTAAAACTATATAAATATTGAAGATTGGTTAACATTTGACTGAGATATGAGCGTTTATAATGTTGGTACGTTTACATCGATTTCTCAAAAACTAGTTGATTGATTTAAAAAAATTACACAGTTAGATAGAAAATTGAACGGCGAATCTAAAACTATATCAATATTGAAGATTAGTTAACATTTGACTGAGATATGAGCGTTTATAATGTTGGAACATTTACATCGATAACTCGAAACAAATTACACCATTAGATAGGAAATTGAATGGCGAACAGGGTAGGTTTGGTTCGGTTAGGTTAGGTGAACTTTTTTTTTTTTTTTTTTATGAGATATGAGCGTTTATAATGTTGGTACGTTTACATCGATTTCTCAAAAACTAGTTGATTTATTTTAAAAAAATTTTGCCGTTAAATAGAAAATTGAACGGCGAATCTAAAACTATATCAATATTGAAGATTGGTTAACATTTGACTGAGATATGAGCGTTTATAATGTTGGTACGTTTACATCGATTTCTCAAAAACTAGTTGATTTATTTAAAAAAATTACACAGTTAGATAGAAAATTGAACGGCAAATCTAAAACTATATCAATATTGAAGATTGGTTAACATTTGACTGAGATATGAGCGTTTATAATGTTGGAACATTTACATCGATAACTCGAAACAAATTACACCATTAGATAGGAAATTGAATGGCGAACAGGGTAGGTTTGGTTCGGTTAGGTTAGGTGAACTTTTTTTTTTTTTTTTTTTATGAGATATGAGCATTTATAATGTTGGTACGTTTACATCGATTTCTCAAAAACTAGTTGATTTATTAAAAAAAATTACACAGTTAGATAGAAAATTGAACGGCAAATCTAAAACTATATCAATATTGAAGATTGGTTAACATTTGACTGAGATATGAGCGTTTATAATGTTGGAACGTTTACATCGATTTCTCAAAAACTAGTTGATTTATTTTAAAAAAATTTCACCGTTAAATAGAAAATTGAACGGCGAATCTAAAACTATATCAATATTGAAGATTGGTTAACATTTGACTGAGATATGAGCGTTTATAATGTTGGTACGTTTACATCGATTTCTCAAAAACTAGTTGATTTATTTAAAAAAATTACACAGTTAGATAGAAAATTGAACGGCAAATCTAAAACTATATCAATATTGAAGATTGGTTAACATTTGACTGAGACATGAGCGTTTATAATGTTGGAACGTTTACATCGATTTCTCAAAAACTAGTCGATTTATTTTTAAAAAATTACACCGTTAAATAGAAAATTGAACGGCGAATCTAAAACTATATCAATATTGAAGATTGGTTAATATTTGACTGAGATATGAGCGTTTATAATGTTGGTACGTTTACATCGATTTCTCAAAAACTAGTTGATTTATTTAAAAAAATTACACAGTTAGATAGAAAATTGAACGGCGAATCTAAAACTATATAAATATTGAAGATTGGTTAACATTTGACTGAGATATGAGCGTTTATAATGTTGGTACGTTTACATCGATTTCTCAAAAACTAGTTGATTTATTTAAAAAAATTACACAGTTAGATAGAAAATTGAACGGCGAATCTAAAACTATATCAATATTGAAGATTAGTTAACATTTGACTGAGATATGAGCGTTTATAATGTTGGAACATTTACATCGATAACTCGAAACAAATTACACCATTAGATAGGAAATTGAATGGCGAACAGGGTAGGTTTGGTTCGGTTAGGTTAGGTGAACTTTTTATTTTTTATTTTATGAGATATGAGCGTTTATAATGTTGGTACGTTTACATCGATTTCTCAAAAACTAGTTGATTTATTTAAAAAAATTACACAGTTAGATAGAAAATTGAACGGCGAATCTAAAACTATATAAATATTGAAGATTGGTTAACATTTGACTGAGATATGAGCGTTTATAATGTTGGTACGTTTACATCGATTTCTCAAAAACTAGTTGATTGATTTAAAAAAATTACACAGTTAGATAGAAAATTGAACGGCGAATCTAAAACTATATCAATATTGAAGATTAGTTAACATTTGACTGAGATATGAGCGTTTATAATGTTGGAACATTTACATCGATAACTCGAAACAAATTACACCATTAGATAGGAAATTGAATGGCGAACAGGGTAGGTTTGGTTCGGTTAGGTTAGGTGAACTTTTTTTTTTTTTTTTTTATGAGATATGAGCGTTTATAATGTTGGTACGTTTACATCGATTTCTCAAAAACTAGTTGATTTATTTTAAAAAAATTTTGCCGTTAAATAGAAAATTGAACGGCAAATCTAAAACTATATCAATATTGAAGATTGGTTAACATTTGACTGAGATATGAGCGTTTATAATGTTGGTACGTTTACATCGATTTCTCAAAAACTAGTTGATTTATTTAAAAAAATTACACAGTTAGATAGAAAATTGAACGGCAAATCTAAAACTATATCAATATTGAAGATTGGTTAACATTTGACTGAGATATGAGCGTTTATAATGTTGGAACATTTACATCGATAACTCGAAACAAATTACACCATTAGATAGGAAATTGAATGGCGAACAGGGTAGGTTTGGTTCGGTTAGGTTAGGTGAACTTTTTTTTTTTTTTTTTTTATGAGATATGAGCATTTATAATGTTGGTACGTTTACATCGATTTCTCAAAAACTAGTTGATTTATTAAAAAAAATTACACAGTTAGATAGAAAATTGAACGGCAAATCTAAAACTATATCAATATTGAAGATTAGTTAACATTTGACTGAGATATGAGCGTTTATAATGTTGGAACATTTACATCGATAACTCGAAACAAATTACACCATTAGATAGGAAATTGAATGGCGAACAGGGTAGGTTTGGTTCGGTTAGGTTAGGTGAACTTTTTTTTTTTTTTTTTTTTATGAGATATGAGCGTTTATAATGTTGGTACGTTTACATCGATTTCTCAAAAACTAGTTGATTTATTAAAAAAAATTACACAGTTAGATAGAAAATTGAACGGCAAATCTAAAACTATATCAATATTGAAGATTAGTTAACATTTGACTGAGATATGAGCGTTTATAATGTTGGAACATTTACATCGATAACTCGAAACAAATTACACCATTAGATAGGAAATTGAATGGCGAACAGGGTAGGTTTGGTTCGGTTAGGTTAGGTGAACTTTTTTTTTTTTTTTTTATGAGATATGAGCGTTTATAATGTTGGTACGTTTACATCGATTTCTCAAAAACTAGTTGATTTATTAAAAAAAATTACACAGTTAGATAGAAAATTGAACGGCAAATCTAAAACTATATCAATATTGAAGATTGGTTAACATTTGACTGAGATATGAGCGTTTATAATGTTGGTACGTTTACATCGATTTCTCAAAAACTAGTTGATTTATTTAAAAAAATTACACAGTTAGATAGAAAATTGAACGGCGAATCTAAAACTATATCAATATTGAAGATTGGTTAACATTTGACTGAGATATGAGCGTTTATAATGTTGGAACATTTACATCGATAACTCGAAACAAATTACACCATTAGATAGGAAATTGAATGGCGAACAGGGTAGGTTTGGTTCGGTTAGGTTAGGTGAACTTTTTTTTTTTTTTTTTTATGAGATATGAGCGTTTATAATGTTGGTACGTTTACATCGATTTCTCAAAAACTAGTTGATTTATTTAAAAAAATTACACAGTTAGATAGAAAATTGAACGGCAAATCTAAAACTATATCAATATTGAAGATTGGTTAACATTTGACTGAGACATGAGCGTTTATAATGTTGGAACGTTTACATCGATTTCTCAAAAACTAGTCGATTTATTTTTAAAAAATTACACCGTTAAATAGAAAATTGAACGGCGAATCTAAAACTATATCAATATTGAAGATTAGTTAACATTTGACTGAGATATGAGCGTTTATAATGTTGGAACATTTACATCGATAACTCGAAACAAATTACACCATTAGATAGGAAATTGAATGGCGAACAGGGTAGGTTTGGTTCGGTTAGGTTAGGTGAACTTTTTTTTTTTTTTTTTTATGAGATATGAGCGTTTATAATGTTGGTACGTTTACATCGATTTCTCAAAAACTAGTTGATTTATTTTAAAAAAATTACACAGTTAGATAGAAAATTGAACGGCAAATCTAAAACTATATCAATATTGAAGATTGGTTAACATTTGACTGAGATATGAGCGTTTATAATGTTGGTACGTTTACATCGATTTCTCAAAAACTAGTTGATTTATTTAAAAAAATTACACAGTTAGATAGAAAATTGAACGGCGAATCTAAAACTATATCAATATTGAAGATTGGTTAACATTTGACTGAGATATGAGCGTTTATAATGTTGGAACATTTACATCGATAACTCGAAACAAATTACACCATTAGATAGGAAATTGAATGGCGAACAGGGTAGGTTTGGTTCGGTTAGGTTAGGTGAACTTTTTTTTTTTTTTTTTTTTATGAGATATGAGCATTTATAATGTTGGTACGTTTACATCGATTTCTCAAAAACTAGTTGATTTATTAAAAAAAATTACACAGTTAGATAGAAAATTGAACGGCAAATCTAAAACTATATCAATATTGAAGATTAGTTAACATTTGACTGAGATATGAGCGTTTATAATGTTGCAACATTTACATCGATAACTCGAAACAAATTACACCATTAGATAGGAAATTGAATGGCGAACAGGGTAGGTTTGGTTCGGTTAGGTTAGGTGAACTTTTTTTTTTTTTTTTTTTATGAGATATGAGCGTTAATAATGTTGGTACGTTTACATCGATTTCTCAAAAACTAGTTGATTTATTTAAAAAAATTACACAGTTAGATAGAAAATTGAACGGCAAATCTAAAACTATATCAATATTGAAGATTGGTTAACATTTGACTGAGATATGAGCGTTTATAATGTTGGTACGTTTACATCGATTTCTCAAAAACTAGTTGATTTATTTAAAAAAATTACACAGTTAGATAGAAAATTGAACGGCAAATCTAAAACTATATCAATATTGAAGATTAGTTAACATTTGACTGAGATATGAGCGTTTATAATGTTGGAACATTTACATCGATAACTCGAAACAAATTACACCATTAGATAGGAAATTGAATGGCGAACAGGGTAGGTTTGGTTCGGTTAGGTTAGGTGAACTTTTTTTTTTTTTTTTAATGAGATATGAGCGTTTATAATGTTGGTACGTTTACATCGATTTCTTAAAAACTAGTTGATTTATTTAAAAAAATTACACAGTTAGATAGAAAATTGAACGGCGAATCTAAAACTATATCAATATTGAAGATTGGTTAACATTTGACTGAGATATGAGCGTTTATAATGTTGGTACGTTTACATCGATTTCTCAAAAACTAGTTGATTTATTTAAAAAAATTACACAGTTAGATAGAAAATTGAACGGCGAATCTAAAACTATATCAATATTGAAGATTGGTTAACATTTGACTGAGATATGAGCGTTTATAATGTTGGAACATTTACATCGATAACTCGAAACAAATTACACCATTAGATAGGAAATTGAATGGCGAACAGGGTAGGTTTGGTTCGGTTAGGTTAGGTGAACTTTTTTTTTTTTTTTTTTTTATGAGATATGAGCATTTATAATGTTGGTACGTTTACATCGATTTCTCAAAAACTAGTTGATTTATTAAAAAAAATTACACAGTTAGATAGAAAATTGAACGGCAAATCTAAAACTATATCAATATTGAAGATTAGTTAACATTTGACTGAGATATGAGCGTTTATAATGTTGCAACATTTACATCGATAACTCGAAACAAATTACACCATTAGATAGGAAATTGAATGGCGAACAGGGTAGGTTTGGTTCGGTTAGGTTAGGTGAACTTTTTTTTTTTTTTTTTTATGAGATATGAGCGTTTATAATGTTGGTACGTTTACATCGATTTCTCAAAAACTAGTTGATTTATTTAAAAAAATTACACAGTTAGATAGAAAATTGAACGGCAAATCTAAAACTATATCAATATTGAAGATTGGTTAACATTTGACTGAGACATGAGCGTTTATAATGTTGGAACGTTTACATCGATTTCTCAAAAACTAGTCGATTTATTTTTAAAAAATTACACCGTTAAATAGAAAATTGAACGGCGAATCTAAAACTATATCAATATTGAAGATTAGTTAACATTTGACTGAGATATGAGCGTTTATAATGTTGGAACATTTACATCGATAACTCGAAACAAATTACACCATTAGATAGGAAATTGAATGGCGAACAGGGTAGGTTTGGTTCGGTTAGGTTAGGTGAACTTTTTTTTTTTTTTTTTATGAGATATGAGCGTTTATAATGTTGGTACGTTTACATCGATTTCTCAAAAACTAGTTGATTTATTTTAAAAAAATTACACCGTTAAATAGAAAATTGAACGGCGAATCTAAAACTATATCAATATTGAAGATTTGTTAACATTTGACTGAGATATGAGCGTTTATAATGTTGGAACATTTACATCGATAACTCGAAACAAATTACACCATTAGATAGGAAATTGAATGGCGAACAGGGTAGGTTTGGTTCGGTTAGGTTAGGTGAACTTTTTTTTTTTTTTTTTTTATGAGATATGAGCATTTATAATGTTGGTACGTTTACATCGATTTCTCAAAAACTAGTTGATTTATTAAAAAAAATTACACAGTTAGATAGAAAATTGAACGGCAAATCTAAAACTATATCAATATTGAAGATTAGTTAACATTTGACTGAGATATGAGCGTTTATAATGTTCCAACATTTACATCGATAACTCGAAACAAATTACACCATTAGATAGGAAATTGAATGGCGAACAGGGTAGGTTTGGTTCGGTTAGGTTAGGTGAACTTTTTTTTTTTTTTTTTTATGAGATATGAGCGTTTATAATGTTGGTACGTTTACATCGATTTCTCAAAAACTAGTTGATTTATTTAAAAAAATTACACAGTTAGATAGAAAATTGAACGGCAAATCTAAAACTATATCAATATTGAAGATTGGTTAACATTTGACTGAGACATGAGCGTTTATAATGTTGGAACATTTACATCGATTTCTCAAAAACTAGTCGATTTATTTTTAAAAAATTACACCGTTAAATAGAAAATTGAACGGCGAATCTAAAACTATATCAATATTGAAGATTAGTTAACATTTGACTGAGATATGAGCGTTTATAATGTTGGAACATTTACATCGATAACTCGAAACAAATTACACCATTAGATAGGAAATTGAATGGCGAACAGGGTAGGTTTGGTTCGGTTAGGTTAGGTGAACTTTTTTTTTTTTTTTTTATGAGATATGAGCGTTTATAATGTTGGTACGTTTACATCGATTTCTCAAAAACTAGTTGATTTATTTTAAAAAAATTACACCGTTAAATAGAAAATTGAACGGCGAATCTAAAACTATATCAATATTGAAGATTTTTTAACATTTGACTGAGATATGAGCGTTTATAATGTTGGAACATTTACATCGATAACTCGAAACAAATTACACCATTAGATAGGAAATTGAATGGCGAACAGGGTAGGTTTGGTTCGGTTAGGTTAGGTGAACTTTTTTTTTTTTTTTTATGAGATATGAGCGTTTATAATGTTGGTACGTTTACATCGATTTCTCAAAAACTAGTTGATTTATTTAAAAAAATTACACAGTTAGATAGAAAATTGAACGGCAAATCTAAAACTATATCAATATTGAAGATTAGTTAACATTTGACTGAGATATGAGCGTTTATAATGTTGGAACATTTACATCGATAACTCGAAACAAATTACACCATTAGATAGGAAATTGAATGGCGAACAGGGTAGGTTTGGTTCGGTTAGGTTAGGTAAACTTTTTTTTTTTTTTTTATGAGATATGAGCGTTTATAATGTTGGTACGTTTACATCGATTTCTCAAAAACTAGTTGATTTATTTAAAAAAATTACACAGTTAGATAGAAAATTGAACGGCAAATCTAAAACTATATCAATATTGAAGATTGGTTAACATTTGACTGAGATATGAGCGTTTATAATGTTGGAACGTTTACATCGATTTCTCAAAAACTAGTTGATTTATTTTAAAAAAATTTCACAGTTAGATAGAAAATTGAACGGCAAATCTAAAACTATATCAATATTGAAGATTGGTTAACATTTGACTGAGATATGAGCGTTTATAATGTTGGTACGTTTACATCGATTTCTCAAAAACTAGTTGATTTATTTAAAAAAAATTACACAGTTAGATAGAAAATTGAACGGCAAATCTAAAACTATATCAATATTGAAGATTGGTTAACATTTGACTGAGACATGAGCGTTTATAATGTTGGAACGTTTACATCGATTTCTCAAAAACTAGTCGATTTATTTTTAAAAAATTACACCGTTAAATAGAAAATTGAACGGCGAATCTAAAACTATATCAATATTGAAGATTAGTTAACATTTGACTGAGATATGAGCGTTTATAATGTTGGAACATTTACATCGATAACTCGAAACAAATTACACCATTAGATAGGAAATTGAATGGCGAACAGGGTAGGTTTGGTTCGGTTAGGTTAGGTGAACTTTTTTTTTTTTTTTTTATGAGATATGAGCGTTTATAATGTTGGTACGTTTACATCGATTTCTCAAAAACTAGTTGATTTATTTTAAAAAAATTACACCGTTAAATAGAAAATTGAACGGCGAATCTAAAACTATATCAATATTGAAGATTTGTTAACATTTGACTGAGATATGAGCGTTTATAATGTTGGAACATTTACATCGATAACTCGAAACAAATTACACCATTAGATAGGAAATTGAATGGCGAACAGGGTAGGTTTGGTTCGGTTAGGTTAGGTGAACTTTTTTTTTTTTTTTTATGAGATATGAGCGTTTATAATGTTGGTACGTTTACATCGATTTCTCAAAAACTAGTTGATTTATTTAAAAAAATTACACAGTTAGATAGAAAATTGAACGGCAAATCTAAAACTATATCAATATTGAAGATTAGTTAACATTTGACTGAGATATGAGCGTTTATAATGTTGGAACATTTACATCGATAACTCGAAACAAATTACACCATTAGATAGGAAATTGAATGGCGAACAGGGTAGGTTTGGTTCGGTTAGGTTAGGTGAACTTTTTTTTTTTTTTTTTTTTATGAGATATGAGCATTTATAATGTTGGTACGTTTACATCGATTTCTCAAAAACTAGTCGATTTATTAAAAAAAATTACACAGTTAGATAGAAAATTGAACGGCAAATCTAAAACTATATCAATATTGAAGATTAGTTAACATTTGACTGAGATATGAGCGTTTATAATGTTGGAACATTTACATCGATAACTCGAAACAAATTACACCATTAGATAGGAAATTGAATGGCGAACAGGGTAGGTTTGGTTCGGTTAGGTTAGGTGAACTTTTTTTTTTTTTTTTTTTTTATGAGATATGAGCATTTATAATGTTGGTACGTTTACATCGATTTCTCAAAAACTAGTTGATTTATTAAAAAAAATTACACAGTTAGATAGAAAATTGAACGGCGAATCTAAAACTATATCAATATTGAAGATTGGTTAACATTTGACTGAGATATGAGCGTTTATAATGTTGGTACGTTTACATCGATTTCTCAAAAACTAGTTGATTTATTTAAAAAAATTACACAGTTAGATAGAAAATTAAACGGCGAATCTAAAACTATATCAATATTGAAGATTGGTTAACATTTGACTGAGATATGAGCGTTTATAATGTTGGAACATTTACATCGATAACTCGAAACAAATTACACCATTAGATAGGAAATTGAATGGCGAACAGGGTAGGTTTGGTTCGGTTAGGTTAGGTGAACTTTTTTTTTTTTTTTTTTTTATGAGATATGAGCATTTATAATGTTGGTACGTTTACATCGATTTCTCAAAAACTAGTTGATTTATTAAAAAAAATTACACAGTTAGATAGAAAATTGAACGGCAAATCTAAAACTATATCAATATTGAAGATTAGTTAACATTTGACTGAGATATGAGCGTTTATAATGTTGCAACATTTACATCGATAACTCGAAACAAATTACACCATTAGATAGGAAATTGAATGGCGAACAGGGTAGGTTTGGTTCGGTTAGGTTAGGTGAACTTTTTTTTTTTTTTTTTTATGAGATATGAGCGTTTATAATGTTGGTACGTTTACATCGATTTCTCAAAAACTAGTTGATTTATTTAAAAAAATTACACAGTTAGATAGAAAATTGAACGGCAAATCTAAAACTATATCAATATTGAAGATTGGTTAACATTTGACTGAGACATGGGCGTTTATAATGTTGGAACGTTTACATCGATTTCTCAAAAACTAGTCGATTTATTTTTAAAAAATTACACCGTTAAATAGAAAATTGAACGGCGAATCTAAAACTATATCAATATTGAAGATTAGTTAACATTTGACTGAGATATGAGCGTTTATAATGTTGGAACATTTACATCGATAACTCGAAACAAATTACACCATTAGATAGGAAATTGAATGGCGAACAGGGTAGGTTTGGTTCGGTTAGGTTAGGTGAACTTTTTTTTTTTTTTTTTATGAGATATGAGCGTTTATAATGTTGGTACGTTTACATCGATTTCTCAAAAACTAGTTGATTTATTTTAAAAAAATTACACCGTTAAATAGAAAATTGAACGGCGAATCTAAAACTATATCAATATTGAAGATTTGTTAACATTTGACTGAGATATGAGCGTTTATAATGTTGGAACATTTACATCGATAACTCGAAACAAATTACACCATTAGATAGGAAATTGAATGGCGAACAGGGTAGGTTTGGTTCGGTTAGGTTAGGTGAACTTTTTTTTTTTTTTTTTTTATGAGATATGAGCATTTATAATGTTGGTACGTTTACATCGATTTCTCAAAAACTAGTTGATTTATTAAAAAAAATTACACAGTTAGATAGAAAATTGAACGGCAAATCTAAAACTATATCAATATTGAAGATTAGTTAACATTTGACTGAGATATGAGCGTTTATAATGTTCCAACATTTACATCGATAACTCGAAACAAATTACACCATTAGATAGGAAATTGAATGGCGAACAGGGTAGGTTTGGTTCGGTTAGGTTAGGTGAACTTTTTTTTTTTTTTTTTTATGAGATATGAGCGTTTATAATGTTGGTACGTTTACATCGATTTCTCAAAAACTAGTTGATTTATTTAAAAAAATTACACAGTTAGATAGAAAATTGAACGGCAAATCTAAAACTATATCAATATTGAAGATTGGTTAACATTTGACTGAGATATGAGCGTTTATAATGTTGGAACGTTTACATCGATTTCTCAAAAACTAGTCGATTTATTTTTAAAAAATTACACCGTTAAATAGAAAATTGAACGGCGAATCTAAAACTATATCAATATTGAAGATTAGTTAACATTTGACTGAGATATGAGCGTTTATAATGTTGGAACATTTACATCGATAACTCGAAACAAATTACACCATTAGATAGGAAATTGAATGGCGAACAGGGTAGGTTTGGTTCGGTTAGGTTAGGTGAACTTTTTTTTTTTTTTTTTATGAGATATGAGCGTTTATAATGTTGGTACGTTTACATCGATTTCTCAAAAACTAGTTGATTTATTTTAAAAAAATTACACCGTTAAATAGAAAATTGAACGGCGAATCTAAAACTATATCAATATTGAAGATTTGTTAACATTTGACTGAGATATGAGCGTTTATAATGTTGGAACATTTACATCGATAACTCGAAACAAATTACACCATTAGATAGGAAATTGAATGGCGAACAGGGTAGGTTTGGTTCGGTTAGGTTAGGTGAACTTTTTTTTTTTTTTTTATGAGATATGAGCGTTTATAATGTTGGTACGTTTACATCGATTTCTCAAAAACTAGTTGATTTATTTAAAAAAATTACACAGTTAGATAGAAAATTGAACGGCAAATCTAAAACTATATCAATATTGAAGATTAGTTAACATTTGACTGAGATATGAGCGTTTATAATGTTGGAACATTTACATCGATAACTCGAAACAAATTACACCATTAGATAGGAAATTGAATGGCGAACAGGGTAGGTTTGGTTCGGTTAGGTTAGGTAAACTTTTTTTTTTTTTTTTATGAGATATGAGCGTTTATAATGTTGGTACGTTTACATCGATTTCTCAAAAACTAGTTGATTTATTTAAAAAAATTACACAGTTAGATAGAAAATTGAACGGCAAATCTAAAACTATATCAATATTGAAGATTGGTTAACATTTGACTGAGATATGAGCGTTTATAATGTTGGAACGTTTACATCGATTTCTCAAAAACTAGTTGATTTATTTTAAAAAAATTTCACAGTTAGATAGAAAATTGAACGGCAAATCTAAAACTATATCAATATTGAAGATTGGTTAACATTTGACTGAGATATGAGCGTTTATAATGTTGGTACGTTTACATCGATTTCTCAAAAACTAGTTGATTTATTTAAAAAAAATTACACAGTTAGATAGAAAATTGAACGGCAAATCTAAAACTATATCAATATTGAAGATTGGTTAACATTTGACTGAGACATGAGCGTTTATAATGTTGGAACGTTTACATCGATTTCTCAAAAACTAGTCGATTTATTTTTAAAAAATTACACCGTTAAATAGAAAATTGAACGGCGAATCTAAAACTATATCAATATTGAAGATTAGTTAACATTTGACTGAGATATGAGCGTTTATAATGTTGGAACATTTACATCGATAACTCGAAACAAATTACACCATTAGATAGGAAATTGAATGGCGAACAGGGTAGGTTTGGTTCGGTTAGGTTAGGTGAACTTTTTTTTTTTTTTTTTATGAGATATGAGCGTTTATAATGTTGGTACGTTTACATCGATTTCTCAAAAACTAGTTGATTTATTTTAAAAAAATTACACCGTTAAATAGAAAATTGAACGGCGAATCTAAAACTATATCAATATTGAAGATTTGTTAACATTTGACTGAGATATGAGCGTTTATAATGTTGGAACATTTACATCGATAACTCGAAACAAATTACACCATTAGATAGGAAATTGAATGGCGAACAGGGTAGGTTTGGTTCGGTTAGGTTAGGTGAACTTTTTTTTTTTTTTTTATGAGATATGAGCGTTTATAATGTTGGTACGTTTACATCGATTTCTCAAAAACTAGTTGATTTATTTAAAAAAATTACACAGTTAGATAGAAAATTGAACGGCAAATCTAAAACTATATCAATATTGAAGATTAGTTAACATTTGACTGAGATATGAGCGTTTATAATGTTGGAACATTTACATCGATAACTCGAAACAAATTACACCATTAGATAGGAAATTGAATGGCGAACAGGGTAGGTTTGGTTCGGTTAGGTTAGGTGAACTTTTTTTTTTTTTTTTTTTTATGAGATATGAGCATTTATAATGTTGGTACGTTTACATCGATTTCTCAAAAACTAGTCGATTTATTAAAAAAAATTACACAGTTAGATAGAAAATTGAACGGCAAATCTAAAACTATATCAATATTGAAGATTAGTTAACATTTGACTGAGATATGAGCGTTTATAATGTTGGAACATTTACATCGATAACTCGAAACAAATTACACCATTAGATAGGAAATTGAATGGCGAACAGGGTAGGTTTGGTTCGGTTAGGTTAGGTGAACTTTTTTTTTTTTTTTTTTTTATGAGATATGAGCATTTATAATGTTGGTACGTTTACATCGATTTCTCAAAAACTAGTTGATTTATTAAAAAAAATTACACAGTTAGATAGAAAATTGAACGGCGAATCTAAAACTATATCAATATTGAAGATTGGTTAACATTTGACTGAGATATGAGCGTTTATAATGTTGGAACATTTACATCGATAACTCGAAACAAATTACACCATTAGATAGGAAATTGAATGGCGAACAGGGTAGGTTTGGTTCGGTTAGGTTAGGTGAACTTTTTTTTTTTTTTTTTTTATGAGATATGAGCGTTTATAATGTTGGTACGTTTACATCGATTTCTCAAAAACTAGTTGATTTATTTAAAAAAATTACACAGTTAGATAGAAAATTGAACGGCAAATCTAAAACTATATCAATATTGAAGATTAGTTAACATTTGACTGAGATATGAGCGTTTATAATGTTGGAACATTTACATCGATAACTCGAAACAAATTACACCATTAGATAGGAAATTGAATGGCGAACAGGGTAGGTTTGGTTCGGTTAGGTTAGGTGAACTTTTTTTTTTTTTTTTTATGAGATATGAGCGTTTATAATGTTGGTACGTTTACATCGATTTCTCAAAAACTAGTTGATTTATTAAAAAAAATTACACAGTTAGATAGAAAATTGAACGGCAAATCTAAAACTATATCAATATTGAAGATTGGTTAACATTTGACTGAGATATGAGCGTTTATAATGTTGGTACGTTTACATCGATTTCTCAAAAACTAGTTGATTTATTTAAAAAAATTACACAGTTAGATAGAAAATTGAACGGCAAATCTAAAACTATATCAATATTGAAGATTGGTTAACATTTGACTGAGATATGAGCGTTTATAATGTTGGAACATTTACATCGATAACTCGAAACAAATTACACCATTAGATAGGAAATTGAATGGCGAACAGGGTAGGTTTGGTTCGGTTAGGTTAGGTGAACTTTTTTTTTTTTTTTTTTTTATGAGATATGAGCGTTTATAATGTTGGTACGTTTACATCGATTTCTCAAAAACTAGTTCATTTATTTAAAAAAATTACACAGTTAGATAGAAAATTGAACGGCAAATCTAAAACTATATCAATATTGAAGATTAGTTAACATTTGACTGAGATATGAGCGTTTATAATGTTGGAACATTTACATCGATTTCTCAAAAACTAGTTGATTTATTTAAAAAAATTACACAGTTAGATAGAAAATTGAACGGCAAATCTAAAACTATATCAATATTGAAGATTAGTTAACATTTGACTGAGATATGAGCGTTTATAATGTTGGAACATTTACATCGATAACTCGAAACAAATTACACCATTAGATAGGAAATTGAATGGCGAACAGGGTAGGTTTGGTTCGGTTAGGTTAGGTGAACTTTTTTTTTTTTTTTTTATGAGATATGAGCGTTTATAATGTTGGTACGTTTACATCGATTTCTCAAAAACTAGTTGATTTATTAAAAAAAATTACACAGTTAGATAGAAAATTGAACGGCAAATCTAAAACTATATCAATATTGAAGATTGGTTAACATTTGACTGAGATATGAGCGTTTATAATGTTGGTACGTTTACATCGATTTCTCAAAAACTAGTTGATTTATTTAAAAAAATTACACAGTTAGATAGAAAATTGAACGGCAAATCTAAAACTATATCAATATTGAAGATTGGTTAACATTTGACTGAGATATGAGCGTTTATAATGTTGGAACATTTACATCGATAACTCGAAACAAATTACACCATTAGATAGGAAATTGAATGGCGAACAGGGTAGGTTTGGTTCGGTTAGGTTAGGTGAACTTTTTTTTTTTTTTTTTTTTATGAGATATGAGCGTTTATAATGTTGGTACGTTTACATCGATTTCTCAAAAACTAGTTCATTTATTTAAAAAAATTACACAGTTAGATAGAAAATTGAACGGCAAATCTAAAACTATATCAATATTGAAGATTAGTTAACATTTGACTGAGATATGAGCGTTTATAATGTTGGAACATTTACATCGATAACTCGAAACAAATTACACCATTAGATAGGAAATTGAATGGCGAACAGGGTAGGTTTGGTTCGGTTAGGTTAGGTGAACTTTTTTTTTTTTTTTTTATGAGATATGAGCGTTTATAATGTTGGTACGTTTACATCGATTTCTCAAAAACTAGTTGATTTATTAAAAAAAATTACACAGTTAGATAGAAAATTGAACGGCAAATCTAAAACTATATCAATATTGAAGATTGGTTAACATTTGACTGAGATATGAGCGTTTATAATGTTGGTACGTTTACATCGATTTCTCAAAAACTAGTTGATTTATTTAAAAAAATTACACAGTTAGATAGAAAATTGAACGGCAAATCTAAAACTATATCAATATTGAAGATTGGTTAACATTTGACTGAGATATGAGCGTTTATAATGTTGGAACATTTACATCGATAACTCGAAACAAATTACACCATTAGATAGGAAATTGAATGGCGAACAGGGTAGGTTTGGTTCGGTTAGGTTAGGTGAACTTTTTTTTTTTTTTTTTATGAGATATGAGCGTTTATAATGTTGGTACGTTTACATCGATTTCTCAAAAACTAGTTGATTTATTTAAAAAAATTACACAGTTAGATAGAAAATTGAACGGCAAATCTAATACTATATCAATATTGAAGATTAGTTAACATTTGACTGAGATATGAGCGTTTATAATGTTGGAACATTTACATCGATAACTCGAAACAAATTACACCATTAGATAGGAAATTGAATGGCGAACAGGGTAGGTTTGGTTCGGTTAGGTTAGGTGAACTTTTTTTTTTTTTTTTAATGAGATATGAGCGTTTATAATGTTGGTACGTTTACATCGATTTCTCAAAAACTAGTTGATTTATTTAAAAAAATTACACAGTTAGATAGAAAATTGAACGGCGAATCTAAAACTATATCAATATTGAAGATTGGTTAACATTTGACTGAGATATGAGCGTTTATAATGTTGGTACGTTTACATCGATTTCTCAAAAACTAGTTGATTTATTTAAAAAAATTACACAGTTAGATAGAAAATTGAACGGCAAATCTAAAACTATATCAATATTGAAGATTAGTTAACATTTGACTGAGATATGAGCGTTTATAATGTTGGAACATTTACATCGATAACTCGAAACAAATTACACCATTAGATAGGAAATTGAATGGCGAACAGGGTAGGTTTGGTTCGGTTAGGTTAGGTGAACTTTTTTTTTTTTTTTAATGAGATATGAGCGTTTATAATGTTGGTACGTTTACATCGATTTCTCAAAAACTAGTTGATTTATTTAAAAAAATTACACAGTTAGATAGAAAATTGAACGGCGAATCTAAAACTATATCAATATTGAAGATTGGTTAACATTTGACTGAGACATGAGCGTTTATAATGTTGGAACGTTTACATCGATTTCTCAAAAACTAGTCGATTTATTTTTAAAAAATTACACCGTTAAATAGAAAATTGAACGGCGAATCTAAAACTATATCAATATTGAAGATTAGTTAACATTTGACTGAGATATGAGCGTTTATAATGTTGGAACATTTACATCGATAACTCGAAACAAATTACACCATTAGATAGGAAATTGAATGGCGAACAGGGTAGGTTTGGTTCGGTTAGGTTAGGTGAACTTTTTTTTTTTTTTTTTATGAGATATGAGCGTTTATAATGTTGGTACGTTTACATCGATTTCTCAAAAACTAGTTGATTTATTTTAAAAAAATTACACCGTTAAATAGAAAATTGAACGGCGAATCTAAAACTATATCAATATTGAAGATTAGTTAACATTTGACTGAGATATGAGCGTTTATAATGTTGGAACATTTACATCGATAACTCGAAACAAATTACACCATTAGATAGGAAATTGAATGGCGAACAGGGTAGGTTTGGTTCGGTTAGGTTAGGTGAACTTTTTTTTTTTTTTTTTTTTATGAGATATGAGCATTTATAATGTTGGTACGTTTACATCGATTTCTCAAAAACTAGTCGATTTATTAAAAAAAATTACACAGTTAGATAGAAAATTGAACGGCAAATCTAAAACTATATCAATATTGAAGATTAGTTAACATTTGACTGAGATATGAGCGTTTATAATGTTGGAACATTTACATCGATAACTCGAAACAAATTACACCATTAGATAGGAAATTGAATGGCGAACAGGGTAGGTTTGGTTCGGTTAGGTTAGGTGAACTTTTTTTTTTTTTTTTTTTTATGAGATATGAGCATTTATAATGTTGGTACGTTTACATCGATTTCTCAAAAACTAGTTGATTTATTAAAAAAAATTACACAGTTAGATAGAAAATTGAACGGCGAATCTAAAACTATATCAATATTGAAGATTGGTTAACATTTGACTGAGATATGAGCGTTTATAATGTTGGAACATTTACATCGATAACTCGAAACAAATTACACCATTAGATAGGAAATTGAATGGCGAACAGGGTAGGTTTGGTTCGGTTAGGTTAGGTGAACTTTTTTTTTTTTTTTTTTTATGAGATATGAGCGTTTATAATGTTGGTACGTTTACATCGATTTCTCAAAAACTAGTTGATTTATTTAAAAAAATTACACAGTTAGATAGAAAATTGAACGGCAAATCTAAAACTATATCAATATTGAAGATTAGTTAACATTTGACTGAGATATGAGCGTTTATAATGTTGGAACATTTACATCGATAACTCGAAACAAATTACACCATTAGATAGGAAATTGAATGGCGAACAGGGTAGGTTTGGTTCGGTTAGGTTAGGTGAACTTTTTTTTTTTTTTTTTATGAGATATGAGCGTTTATAATGTTGGTACGTTTACATCGATTTCTCAAAAACTAGTTGATTTATTAAAAAAAATTACACAGTTAGATAGAAAATTGAACGGCAAATCTAAAACTATATCAATATTGAAGATTGGTTAACATTTGACTGAGATATGAGCGTTTATAATGTTGGTACGTTTACATCGATTTCTCAAAAACTAGTTGATTTATTTAAAAAAATTACACAGTTAGATAGAAAATTGAACGGCAAATCTAAAACTATATCAATATTGAAGATTGGTTAACATTTGACTGAGATATGAGCGTTTATAATGTTGGAACATTTACATCGATAACTCGAAACAAATTACACCATTAGATAGGAAATTGAATGGCGAACAGGGTAGGTTTGGTTCGGTTAGGTTAGGTGAACTTTTTTTTTTTTTTTTTTTTATGAGATATGAGCGTTTATAATGTTGGTACGTTTACATCGATTTCTCAAAAACTAGTTCATTTATTTAAAAAAATTACACAGTTAGATAGAAAATTGAACGGCAAATCTAAAACTATATCAATATTGAAGATTAGTTAACATTTGACTGAGATATGAGCGTTTATAATGTTGGAACATTTACATCGATTTCTCAAAAACTAGTTGATTTATTTAAAAAAATTACACAGTTAGATAGAAAATTGAACGGCAAATCTAAAACTATATCAATATTGAAGATTAGTTAACATTTGACTGAGATATGAGCGTTTATAATGTTGGAACATTTACATCGATAACTCGAAACAAATTACACCATTAGATAGGAAATTGAATGGCGAACAGGGTAGGTTTGGTTCGGTTAGGTTAGGTGAACTTTTTTTTTTTTTTTTTATGAGATATGAGCGTTTATAATGTTGGTACGTTTACATCGATTTCTCAAAAACTAGTTGATTTATTAAAAAAAATTACACAGTTAGATAGAAAATTGAACGGCAAATCTAAAACTATATCAATATTGAAGATTGGTTAACATTTGACTGAGATATGAGCGTTTATAATGTTGGTACGTTTACATCGATTTCTCAAAAACTAGTTGATTTATTTAAAAAAATTACACAGTTAGATAGAAAATTGAACGGCAAATCTAAAACTATATCAATATTGAAGATTGGTTAACATTTGACTGAGATATGAGCGTTTATAATGTTGGAACATTTACATCGATAACTCGAAACAAATTACACCATTAGATAGGAAATTGAATGGCGAACAGGGTAGGTTTGGTTCGGTTAGGTTAGGTGAACTTTTTTTTTTTTTTTTTTTTATGAGATATGAGCGTTTATAATGTTGGTACGTTTACATCGATTTCTCAAAAACTAGTTCATTTATTTAAAAAAATTACACAGTTAGATAGAAAATTGAACGGCAAATCTAAAACTATATCAATATTGAAGATTAGTTAACATTTGACTGAGATATGAGCGTTTATAATGTTGGAACATTTACATCGATAACTCGAAACAAATTACACCATTAGATAGGAAATTGAATGGCGAACAGGGTAGGTTTGGTTCGGTTAGGTTAGGTGAACTTTTTTTTTTTTTTTTTATGAGATATGAGCGTTTATAATGTTGGTACGTTTACATCGATTTCTCAAAAACTAGTTGATTTATTAAAAAAAATTACACAGTTAGATAGAAAATTGAACGGCAAATCTAAAACTATATCAATATTGAAGATTGGTTAACATTTGACTGAGATATGAGCGTTTATAATGTTGGTACGTTTACATCGATTTCTCAAAAACTAGTTGATTTATTTAAAAAAATTACACAGTTAGATAGAAAATTGAACGGCAAATCTAAAACTATATCAATATTGAAGATTGGTTAACATTTGACTGAGATATGAGCGTTTATAATGTTGGAACATTTACATCGATAACTCGAAACAAATTACACCATTAGATAGGAAATTGAATGGCGAACAGGGTAGGTTTGGTTCGGTTAGGTTAGGTGAACTTTTTTTTTTTTTTTTTTATGAGATATGAGCGTTTATAATGTTGGTACGTTTACATCGATTTCTCAAAAACTAGTTGATTTATTTAAAAAAATTACACAGTTAGATAGAAAATTGAACGGCAAATCTAATACTATATCAATATTGAAGATTAGTTAACATTTGACTGAGATATGAGCGTTTATAATGTTGGAACATTTACATCGATAACTCGAAACAAATTACACCATTAGATAGGAAATTGAATGGCGAACAGGGTAGGTTTGGTTCGGTTAGGTTAGGTGAACTTTTTTTTTTTTTTTTAATGAGATATGAGCGTTTATAATGTTGGTACGTTTACATCGATTTCTCAAAAACTAGTTGATTTATTTAAAAAAATTACACAGTTAGATAGAAAATTGAACGGCGAATCTAAAACTATATCAATATTGAAGATTGGTTAACATTTGACTGAGATATGAGCGTTTATAATGTTGGTACGTTTACATCGATTTCTCAAAAACTAGTTGATTTATTTAAAAAAATTACACAGTTAGATAGAAAATTGAACGGCAAATCTAAAACTATATCAATATTGAAGATTAGTTAACATTTGACTGAGATATGAGCGTTTATAATGTTGGAACATTTACATCGATAACTCGAAACAAATTACACCATTAGATAGGAAATTGAATGGCGAACAGGGTAGGTTTGGTTCGGTTAGGTTAGGTGAACTTTTTTTTTTTTTTTAATGAGATATGAGCGTTTATAATGTTGGTACGTTTACATCGATTTCTCAAAAACTAGTTGATTTATTTAAAAAAATTACACAGTTAGATAGAAAATTGAACGGCGAATCTAAAACTATATCAATATTGAAGATTGGTTAACATTTGACTGAGATATGAGCGTTTATAATGTTGGTACGTTTACATCGATTTCTCAAAAACTAGTTGATTTATTTAAAAAAATTACACAGTTAGATAGAAAATTGAACGGCGAATCTAAAACTATATCAATATTGAAGATTGGTTAACATTTGACTGAGATATGAGCGTTTATAATGTTGGAACATTTACATCGATAACTCGAAACAAATTACACCATTAGATAGGAAATTGAATGGCGAACAGGGTAGGTTTGGTTCGGTTAGGTTAGGTGAACTTTTTTTTTTTTTTTTTTATGAGATATGAGCGTTAATAATGTTGGTACGTTTACATCGATTTCTCAAAAACTAGTTGATTTATTTAAAAAAATTACACAGTTAGATAGAAAATTGAACGGCGAATCTAAAACTATATCAATATTGAAGATTGGTTAACATTTGACTGAGATATGAGCGTTTATAATGTTGGAACGTTTACATCGATTTCTCAAAAACTAGTTGATTTATTTTAAAAAAATTTCACCGTTAAATAGAAAATTGAACGGCGAATCTAAAACTATATCAATATTGAAGATTGGTTAACATTTGACTGAGATATGAGCGTTTATAATGTTGGTACGTTTACATCGATTTCTCAAAAACTAGTTGATTTATTTAAAAAAATTACACAGTTAGATAGAAAATTGAACGGCAAATCTAAAACTATATCAATATTGAAGATTGGTTAACATTTGACTGAGACATGAGCGTTTATAATGTTGGAACGTTTACATCGATTTCTCAAAAACTAGTCGATTTATTTTTAAAAAATTACACCGTTAAATAGAAAATTGAACGGCGAATCTAAAACTATATCAATATTGAAGATTAGTTAACATTTGACTGAGATATGAGCGTTTATAATGTTGGAACATTTACATCGATAACTCGAAACAAATTACACCATTAGATAGGAAATTGAATGGAGAACAGGGTAGGTTTGGTTCGGTTAGGTTAGGTGAACTTTTTTTTTTTTTTTTTATGAGATATGAGCGTTTATAATGTTGGTACGTTTACATCGATTTCTCAAAAACTAGTTGATTTATTTTAAAAAAATTACACCGTTAAATAGAAAATTGAACGGCGAATCTAAAACTATATCAATATTGAAGATTTGTTAACATTTGACTGAGATATGAGCGTTTATAATGTTGGAACATTTACATCGATAACTCGAAACAAATTACACCATTAGATAGGAAATTGAATGGCGAACAGGGTAGGTTTGGTTCGGTTAGGTTAGGTGAACTTTTTTTTTTTTTTTTATGAGATATGAGCGTTTATAATGTTGGTACGTTTACATCGATTTCTCAAAAACTAGTTGATTTATTTAAAAAAATTACACAGTTAGATAGAAAATTGAACGGCAAATCTAAAACTATATCAATATTGAAGATTAGTTAACATTTGACTGAGATATGAGCGTTTATAATGTTGGAACATTTACATCGATAACTCGAAACAAATTACACCATTAGATAGGAAATTGAATGGCGAACAGGGTAGGTTTGGTTCGGTTAGGTTAGGTGAACTTTTTTTTTTTTTTTATGAGATATGAGCGTTTATAATGTTGGTACGTTTACATCGATTTCTCAAAAACTAGTTGATTTATTTAAAAAAATTACACAGTTAGATAGAAAATTGAACGGCAAATCTAAAACTATATCAATATTGAAGATTGGTTAACATTTGACTGAGATATGAGCGTTTATAATGTTGGAACGTTTACATCGATTTCTCAAAAACTAGTTGATTTATTTTAAAAAAATTTCACCGTTAAATAGAAAATTGAACGGCGAATCTAAAACTATATCAATATTGAAGATTGGTTAACATTTGACTGAGATATGAGCGTTTATAATGTTGGTACGTTTACATCGATTTCTCAAAAACTAGTTGATTTATTTAAAAAAATTACACAGTTAGATAGAAAATTGAACGGCAAATCTAAAACTATATCAATATTGAAGATTGGTTAACATTTGACTGAGACATGAGCGTTTATAATGTTGGAACGTTTACATCGATTTCTCAAAAACTAGTCGATTTATTTTTAAAAAATTACACCGTTAAATAGAAAATTGAACGGCGAATCTAAAACTATATCAATATTGAAGATTGGTTAACATTTGACTGAGATATGAGCGTTTATAATGTTGGTACGTTTACATCGATTTCTCAAAAACTAGTTGATTTATTTTAAAAAAATTACACCGTTAAATAGAAAATTGAACGGCGAATCTAAAACTATATCAATATTGAAGATTAGTTAACATTTGACTGAGATATGAGCGTTTATAATGTTGGAACATTTACATCGATAACTCGAAACAAATTACACCATTAGATAGGAAATTGAATGGCGAACAGGGTAGGTTTGGTTCGGTTAGGTTAGGTGAACTTTTTTTTTTTTTTTTTATGAGATATGAGCGTTTATAATGTTGGTACGTTTACATCGATTTCTCAAAAACTAGTTGATTTATTTAAAAAAATTACACAGTTAGATAGAAAATTGAACGGCAAATCTAAAACTATATCAATATTGAAGATTAGTTAACATTTGACTGAGATATGAGCGTTTATAATGTTGGTACGTTTACATCGATTTCTCAAAAACTAGTTGATTTATTTTAAAAAAATTACACCGTTAAATAGAAAATTGAACGGCGAATCTAAAACTATATCAATATTGAAGATTAGTTAACATTTGACTGAGACATGAGCGTTTATAATGTTGGAACGTTTACATCGATTTCTCAAAAACTAGTCGATTTATTTTTAAAAAATTACACCGTTAAATAGAAAATTGAACGGCGAATCTAAAACTATATCAATATTGAAGATTGGTTAACATTTGACTGAGATATGAGCGTTTATAATGTTGGTACGTTTACATCGATTTCTCAAAAACTAGTTGATTTATTTTAAAAAAATTACACCGTTAAATAGAAAATTGAACGGCGAATCTAAAACTATATCAATATTGAAGATTAGTTAACATTTGACTGAGATATGAGCGTTTATAATGTTGGAACATTTACATCGATAACTCGAAACAAATTACACCATTAGATAGGAAATTGAATGGCGAACAGGGTAGGTTTGGTTCGGTTAGGTTAGGTGAACTTTTTTTTTTTTTTTTATGAGATATGAGCGTTTATAATGTTGGTACGTTTACATCGATTTCTCAAAAACTAGTTGATTTATTTTAAAAAAATTACACCGTTAAATAGAAAATTGAACGGCGAATCTAAAACTATATCAATATTGAAGATTAGTTAACATTTGACTGAGACATGAGCGTTTATAATGTTGGAACGTTTACATCGATTTCTCAAAAACTAGTCGATTTATTTTTAAAAAATTACACCGTTAAATAGAAAATTGAACGGCGAATCTAAAACTATATCAATATTGAAGATTAGTTAACATTTGACTGAGATATGAGCGTTTATAATGTTGGAACATTTACATCGATAACTCGAAACAAATTACACCATTAGATAGGAAATTGAATGGCGAACAGGGTAGGTTTGGTTCGGTTAGGTTAGGTGAACTTTTTTTTTTTTTTTTATGAGATATGAGCGTTTATAATGTTGGTACGTTTACATCGATTTCTCAAAAACTAGTTGATTTATTTTAAAAAAATTTCACCGTTAAATAGAAAATTGAACGGCGAATCTAAAACTATATCAATATTGAAGATTTGTTAACATTTGACTGAGATATGAGCGTTTATAATGTTGGAACATTTACATCGATAACTCAAAACAAATTACACCATTAGATAGGAAATTGAATGGCGAACAGGGTAGGTTTGGTTCGGTTAGGTTAAGTGAACTTTTTTTTTTTTTTTTTATGAGATATGAGCGTTTATAATGTTGGTACGTTTACATCGATTTCTCAAAAACTAGTTGATTTATTTAAAAAAATTACACAGTTAGATAGAAAATTGAACGGCAAATCTAAAACTATATCAATATTGAAGATTAGTTAACATTTGACTGAGATATGAGCGTTTATAATGTTGGAACATTTACATCGATAACTCGAAACAAATTACACCATTAGATAGGAAATTGAATGGCGAACAGGGTAGGTTTGGTTCGGTTAGGTTAGGTGAACTTTTTTTTTTTTTTTTTTATGAGATATGAGCGTTTATAATGTTGGTACGTTTACATCGATTTCTCAAAAACTAGTTGTTTTATTTAAAAAAATTACACAGTTAGATAGAAAATTGAACGGCGAATCTAAAACTATATCAATATTGAAGATTGGTTAACATTTGACTGAGATATGAGCGTTTATAATGTTGGAACGTTTACATCGATTTCTCAAAAACTAGTCGATTTATTTAAAAAAATTACACAGTTAGATAGAAAATTGAACGGCAAATCTAAAACTATATCAATATTGAAGATTGGTTAACATTTGACTGAGATATGAGCGTTTATAATGTTGGAACATTTACATCGATAACTCGAAACAAATTACACCATTAGATAGGAAATTGAATGGCGAACAGGGTAGGTTTGGTTCGGTTAGGTTAGGTGAACTTTTTTTTTTTTTTTTTTATGAGATATGAGCGTTTATAATGTTGGTACGTTTACATCGATTTCTCAAAAACTAGTTGATTTATTTAAAAAAATTACACAGTTAGATAGAAAATTGAACGGCGAATCTAAAACTATATCAATATTGAAGATTGGTTAACATTTGACTGAGATATGAGCGTTTATAATGTTGGAACATTTACATCGATAACTCGAAACAAATTACACCATTAGATAGGAAATTGAATGGCGAACAGGGTAGGTTTGGTTCGGTTAGGTTAGGTGAACTTTTTTTTTTTTTTTTTTTTTATGAGATATGAGCATTTATAATGTTGGTACGTTTACATCGATTTCTCAAAAACTAGTTGTTTTATTTAAAAAAATTACACAGTTAGATAGAAAATTGAACGGCAAATCTAAAACTATATCAATATTGAAGATTAGTTAACATTTGACTGAGATATGAGCGTTTATAATGTTGGAACATTTACATCGATAACTCGAAACAAATTACACCATTAGATAGGAAATTGAATGGCGAACAGGGTAGGTTTGGTTCGGTTAGGTTAGGTGAACTTTTTTTTTTTTTTTTTATGAGATATGAGCGTTTATAATGTTGGTACGTTTACATCGATTTCTCAAAAACTAGTTGATTTATTTAAAAAAATTACACAGTTAGATAGAAAATTGAACGGCAAATCTAAAACTATATCAATATTGAAGATTGGTTAACATTTGACTGAGACATGAGCGTTTATAATGTTGGAACGTTTACATCGATTTCTCAAAAACTAGTCGATTTATTTTTAAAAAATTACACCGTTAAATAGAAAATTGAACGGCGAATCTAAAACTATATCAATATTGAAGATTGGTTAACATTTGACTGAGATATGAGCGTTTATAATGTTGGTACGTTTACATCGATTTCTCAAAAACTAGTTGATTTATTTTAAAAAAATTACACCGTTAAATAGAAAATTGAACGGCGAATCTAAAACTATATCAATATTGAAGATTAGTTAACATTTGACTGAGATATGAGCGTTTATAATGTTGGAACATTTACATCGATAACTCGAAACAAATTACACCATTAGATAGGAAATTGAATGGCGAACAGGGTAGGTTTGGTTCGGTTAGGTTAGGTGAACTTTTTTTTTTTTTTTTTATGAGATATGAGCGTTTATAATGTTGGTACGTTTACATCGATTTCTCAAAAACTAGTTGATTTATTTAAAAAAATTACACAGTTAGATAGAAAATTGAACGGCAAATCTAAAACTATATCAATATTGAAGATTAGTTAACATTTGACTGAGATATGAGCGTTTATAATGTTGGAACATTTACATCGATAACTCGAAACAAATTACACCATTAGATAGGAAATTGAATGGCGAACAGGGTAGGTTTGGTTCGGTTAGGTTAGGTAAACTTTTTTTTTTTTTTTTTATGAGATATGAGCGTTTATAATGTTGGTACGTTTACATCGATTTCTCAAAAACTAGTTGATTTATTTAAAAAAATTACACAGTTAGATAGAAAATTGAACGGCAAATCTAAAACTATATCAATATTGAAGATTGGTTAACATTTGACTGAGATATGAGCGTTTATAATGTTGGAACGTTTACATCGATTTCTCAAAAACTAGTTGATTTATTTTAAAAAAATTTCACCGTTAAATAGAAAATTGAACGGCGAATCTAAAACTATATCAATATTGAAGATTGGTTAACATTTGACTGAGATATGAGCGTTTATAATGTTGGTACGTTTACATCGATTTCTCAAAAACTAGTTGATTTATTTAAAAAAATTACACAGTTAGATAGAAAATTGAACGGCAAATCTAAAACTATATCAATATTGAAGATTGGTTAACATTTGACTGAGACATGAGCGTTTATAATGTTGGAACGTTTACATCGATTTCTCAAAAACTAGTCGATTTATTTTTAAAAAATTACACCGTTAAATAGAAAATTGAACGGCAAATCTAAAACTATATCAATATTGAAGATTGGTTAACATTTGACTGAGATATGAGCGTTTATAATGTTGGTACGTTTACATCGATTTCTCAAAAACTAGTTGATTTATTTTAAAAAAATTACACCGTTAAATAGAAAATTGAACGGCGAATCTAAAACTATATCAATATTGAAGATTAGTTAACATTTGACTGAGATATGAGCGTTTATAATGTTGGAACATTTACATCGATAACTCGAAACAAATTACACCATTAGATAGGAAATTGAATGGCGAACAGGGTAGGTTTGGTTCGGTTAGGTTAGGTGAACTTTTTTTTTTTTTTTTTATGAGATATGAGCGTTTATAATGTTGGTACGTTTACATCGATTTCTCAAAAACTAGTTGATTTATTTAAAAAAATTACACAGTTAGATAGAAAATTGAACGGCAAATCTAAAACTATATCAATATTGAAGATTGGTTAACATTTGACTGAGATATGAGCGTTTATAATGTTGGAACATTTACATCGATAACTCGAAACAAATTACACCATTAGATAGGAAATTGAATGGCGAACAGGGTAGGTTTGGTTCGGTTAGGTTAGGTGAACTTTTTTTTTTTTTTTTTTATGAGATATGAGCGTTTATAATGTTGGTACGTTTACATCGATTTCTCAAAAACTAGTTGATTTATTTAAAAAAATTACACAGTTAGATAGAAAATTGAACGGCGAATCTAAAACTATATCAATATTGAAGATTGGTTAACATTTGACTGAGATATGAGCGTTTATAATGTTGGAACATTTACATCGATAACTCGAAACAAATTACACCATTAGATAGGAAATTGAATGGCGAACAGGGTAGGTTTGGTTCGGTTAGGTTAGGTGAACTTTTTTTTTTTTTTTTTTTTTATGAGATATGAGCATTTATAATGTTGGTACGTTTACATCGATTTCTCAAAAACTAGTTGTTTTATTTAAAAAAATTACACAGTTAGATAGAAAATTGAACGGCAAATCTAAAACTATATCAATATTGAAGATTAGTTAACATTTGACTGAGATATGAGCGTTTATAATGTTGGAACATTTACATCGATAACTCGAAACAAATTACACCATTAGATAGGAAATTGAATGGCGAACAGGGTAGGTTTGGTTCGGTTAGGTTAGGTGAACTTTTTTTTTTTTTTTTTATGAGATATGAGCGTTTATAATGTTGGTACGTTTACATCGATTTCTCAAAAACTAGTTGATTTATTTTTAAAAAATTACACCGTTAAATAGAAAATTGAACGGCGAATCTAAAACTATATCAATATTGAAGATTGGTTAACATTTGACTGAGATATGAGCGTTTATAATGTTGGTACGTTTACATCGATTTCTCAAAAACTAGTTGATTTATTTTAAAAAAATTACACCGTTAAATAGAAAATTGAACGGCGAATCTAAAACTATATCAATATTGAAGATTAGTTAACATTTGACTGAGATATGAGCGTTTATAATGTTGGAACATTTACATCGATAACTCGAAACAAATTACACCATTAGATAGGAAATTGAATGGCGAACAGGGTAGGTTTGGTTCGGTTAGGTTAGGTGAACTTTTTTTTTTTTTTTATGAGATATGAGCGTTTATAATGTTGGTACGTTTACATCGATTTCTCAAAAACTAGTTGATTTATTTTAAAAAAATTTCACCGTTAAATAGAAAATTGAACGGCGAATCTAAAACTATATCAATATTGAAGATTGGTTAACATTTGACTGAGATATGAGCGTTTATAATGTTGGAACGTTTACATCGATTTCTCAAAAACTAGTCGATTTATTTAAAAAAATTACACAGTTAGATAGAAAATTGAACGGCAAATCTAAAACTATATCAATATTGAAGATTAGTTAACATTTGACTGAGATATGAGCGTTTATAATGTTGGAACATTTACATCGATAACTCGAAACAAATTACACCATTAGATAGGAAATTGAATGGCGAACAGGGTAGGTTTGGTTCGGTTAGGTTAGGTGAACTTTTTTTTTTTTTTTATGAGATATGAGCGTTTATAATGTTGGTACGTTTACATCGATTTCTCAAAAACTAGTTGATTTATTTTAAAAAAATTTCACCGTTAAATAGAAAATTGAACGGCGAATCTAAAACTATATCAATATTGAAGATTTGTTAACATTTGACTGAGATATGAGCGTTTATAATGTTGGAACATTTACATCGATAACTCAAAACAAATTACACCATTAGATAGGAAATTGAATGGCGAACAGGGTAGGTTTGGTTCGGTTAGGTTAGGTGAACTTTTTTTTTTTTTTTTTATGAGATATGAGCATTTATAATGTTGGTACGTTTACATCGATTTCTCAAAAACTAGTTGATTTATTTTAAAAAAATTTCACCGTTAAATAGAAAATTGAACGGCGAATCTAAAACTATATCAATATTGAAGATTGGTTAACATTTGACTGAGATATGAGCGTTTATAATGTTGGAACGTTTACATCGATTTCTCAAAAACTAGTCGATTTATTTAAAAAAATTACACAGTTAGATAGAAAATTGAACGGCAAATCTAAAACTATATCAATATTGAAGATTAGTTAACATTTGACTGAGATATGAGCGTTTATAATGTTGGAACATTTACATCGATAACTCGAAACAAATTACACCATTAGATAGGAAATTGAATGGCGAACAGGGTAGGTTTGGTTCGGTTAGGTTAGGTGAACTTTTTTTTTTTTTTTATGAGATATGAGCGTTTATAATGTTGGTACGTTTACATCGATTTCTCAAAAACTAGTTGATTTATTTTAAAAAAATTTCACCGTTAAATAGAAAATTGAACGGCGAATCTAAAACTATATCAATATTGAAGATTTGTTAACATTTGACTGAGATATGAGCGTTTATAATGTTGGAACATTTACATCGATAACTCAAAACAAATTACACCATTAGATAGGAAATTGAATGGCGAACAGGGTAGGTTTGGTTCGGTTAGGTTAGGTGAACTTTTTTTTTTTTTTTTTATGAGATATGAGCATTTATAATGTTGGTACGTTTACATCGATTTCTCAAAAACTAGTTGATTTATTAAAAAAAATTACACAGTTAGATAGAAAATTGAACGGCAAATCTAAAACTATATCAATATTGAAGATTAGTTAACATTTGACTGAGATATGAGCGTTTATAATGTTGGAACATTTACATCGATAACTCGAAACAAATTACACCATTAGATAGGAAATTGAATGGCGAACAGGGTAGGTTTGGTTCGGTTAGGTTAGGTGAACTTTTTTTTTTTTTTTTTTATGAGATATGAGCGTTTATAATGTTGGTACGTTTACATCGATTTCTCAAAAACTAGTTGATTTATTTAAAAAAATTACACAGTTAGATAGAAAATTGAACGGCGAATCTAAAACTATATCAATATTGAAGATTGGTTAACATTTGACTGAGATATGAGCGTTTATAATGTTGGAACGTTTACATCGATTTCTCAAAAACTAGTTGATTTATTTTAAAAAAATTTCACCGTTAAATAGAAAATTGAACGGCGAATCTAAAACTATATCAATATTGAAGATTTGTTAACATTTGACTGAGATATGAGCGTTTATAATGTTGGAACATTTACATCGATAACTCAAAACAAATTACACCATTAGATAGGAAATTGAATGGCGAACAGGGTAGGTTTGGTTCGGTTAGGTTAGGTGAACTTTTTTTTTTTTTTTTTATGAGATATGAGCGTTTATAATGTTGGTACGTTTACATCGATTTCTCAAAAACTAGTTGATTTATTTAAAAAAATTACACAGTTAGATAGAAAATTGAACGGCAAATCTAAAACTATATCAATATTGAAGATTAGTTAACATTTGACTGAGATATGAGCGTTTATAATGTTGGAACATTTACATCGATAACTCGAAACAAATTACACCATTAGATAGGAAATTGAATGGCGAACAGGGTAGGTTTGGTTCGGTTAGGTTAGGTGAACTTTTTTTTTTTTTTTTTTATGAGATATGAGCGTTTATAATGTTGGTACGTTTACATCGATTTCTCAAAAACTAGTTGTTTTATTTAAAAAAATTACACAGTTAGATAGAAAATTGAACGGCGAATCTAAAACTATATCAATATTGAAGATTGGTTAACATTTGACTGAGATATGAGCGTTTATAATGTTGGAACGTTTACATCGATTTCTCAAAAACTAGTCGATTTATTTAAAAAAATTACACAGTTAGATAGAAAATTGAACGGCAAATCTAAAACTATATCAATATTGAAGATTGGTTAACATTTGACTGAGATATGAGCGTTTATAATGTTGGAACATTTACATCGATAACTCGAAACAAATTACACCATTAGATAGGAAATTGAATGGCGAACAGGGTAGGTTTGGTTCGGTTAGGTTAGGTGAACTTTTTTTTTTTTTTTTTTATGAGATATGAGCGTTTATAATGTTGGTACGTTTACATCGATTTCTCAAAAACTAGTTGATTTATTTAAAAAAATTACACAGTTAGATAGAAAATTGAACGGCAAATCTAAAACTATATCAATATTGAAGATTAGTTAACATTTGACTGAGATATGAGCGTTTATAATGTTGGAACATTTACATCGATAACTCGAAACAAATTACACCATTAGATAGGAAATTGAATGGCGAACAGGGTAGGTTTGGTTCGGTTAGGTTAGGTGAACTTTTTTTTTTTTTTTTTTTTTATGAGATATGAGCATTTATAATGTTGGTACGTTTACATCGATTTCTCAAAAACTAGTTGTTTTATTTAAAAAAATTACACAGTTAGATAGAAAATTGAACGGCGAATCTAAAACTATATCAATATTGAAGATTGGTTAACATTTGACTGAGATATGAGCGTTTATAATGTTGGAACGTTTACATCGATTTCTCAAAAACTAGTCGATTTATTTAAAAAAATTACACAGTTAGATAGAAAATTGAACGGCAAATCTAAAACTATATCAATATTGAAGATTGGTTAACATTTGACTGAGATATGAGCGTTTATAATGTTGGAACATTTACATCGATAACTCGAAACAAATTACACCATTAGATAGGAAATTGAATGGCGAACAGGGTAGGTTTGGTTCGGTTAGGTTAGGTGAACTTTTTTTTTTTTTTTTTTATGAGATATGAGCGTTTATAATGTTGGTACGTTTACATCGATTTCTCAAAAACTAGTTGATTTATTTAAAAAAATTACACAGTTAGATAGAAAATTGAACGGCAAATCTAAAACTATATCAATATTGAAGATTAGTTAACATTTGACTGAGATATGAGCGTTTATAATGTTGGAACATTTACATCGATAACTCGAAACAAATTACACCATTAGATAGGAAATTGAATGGCGAACAGGGTAGGTTTGGTTCGGTTAGGTTAGGTGAACTTTTTTTTTTTTTTTTTATGAGATATGAGCGTTTATAATGTTGGTACGTTTACATCGATTTCTCAAAAACTAGTTGATTTATTTAAAAAAATTACACAGTTAGATAGAAAATTGAACGGCGAATCTAAAACTATATCAATATTGAAGATTGGTTAACATTTGACTGAGATATGAGCGTTTATAATGTTGGAACATTTACATCGATAACTCGAAACAAATTACACCATTAGATAGGAAATTGAATGGCGAACAGGGTAGGTTTGGTTCGGTTAGGTTAGGTGAACTTTTTTTTTTTTTTTTTTTTTTATGAGATATGAGCATTTATAATGTTGGTACGTTTACATCGATTTCTCAAAAACTAGTTGTTTTATTTAAAAAAATTACACAGTTAGATAGAAAATTGAACGGCAAATCTAAAACTATATCAATATTGAAGATTAGTTAACATTTGACTGAGATATGAGCGTTTATAATGTTGGAACATTTACATCGATAACTCGAAACAAATTACACCATTAGATAGGAAATTGAATGGCGAACAGGGTAGGTTTGGTTCGGTTAGGTTAGGTGAACTTTTTTTTTTTTTTTTTATGAGATATGAGCGTTTATAATGTTGGTACGTTTACATCGATTTCTCAAAAACTAGTTGATTTATTTAAAAAAATTACACAGTTAGATAGAAAATTGAACGGCAAATCTAAAACTATATCAATATTGAAGATTGGTTAACATTTGACTGAGACATGAGCGTTTATAATGTTGGAACGTTTACATCGATTTCTCAAAAACTAGTCGATTTATTTTTAAAAAATTACACCGTTAAATAGAAAATTGAACGGCGAATCTAAAACTATATCAATATTGAAGATTGGTTAACATTTGACTGAGATATGAGCGTTTATAATGTTGGTACGTTTACATCGATTTCTCAAAAACTAGTTGATTTATTTTAAAAAAATTACACCGTTAAATAGAAAATTGAACGGCGAATCTAAAACTATATCAATATTGAAGATTAGTTAACATTTGACTGAGATATGAGCGTTTATAATGTTGGAACATTTACATCGATAACTCGAAACAAATTACACCATTAGATAGGAAATTGAATGGCGAACAGGGTAGGTTTGGTTCGGTTAGGTTAGGTGAACTTTTTTTTTTTTTTTTATGAGATATGAGCGTTTATAATGTTGGTACGTTTACATCGATTTCTCAAAAACTAGTTGATTTATTTAAAAAAATTACACAGTTAGATAGAAAATTGAACGGCAAATCTAAAACTATATCAATATTGAAGATTAGTTAACATTTGACTGAGATATGAGCGTTTATAATGTTGGAACATTTACATCGATAACTCGAAACAAATTACACCATTAGATAGGAAATTGAATGGCGAACAGGGTAGGTTTGGTTCGGTTAGGTTAGGTAAACTTTTTTCTTTTTTTTTATGAGATATGAGCGTTTATAATGTTGGTACGTTTACATCGATTTCTCAAAAACTAGTTGATTTATTTAAAAAAATTTCACCGTTAAATAGAAAATTGAACGGCGAATCTAAAACTATATCAATATTGAAGATTGGTTAACATTTGACTGAGATATGAGCGTTTATAATGTTGGTACGTTTACATCGATTTCTCAAAAACTAGTTGATTTATTTAAAAAAATTACACAGTTAGATAGAAAATTGAACGGCAAATCTAAAACTATATCAATATTGAAGATTGGTTAACATTTGACTGAGACATGAGCGTTTATAATGTTGGAACGTTTACATCGATTTCTCAAAAACTAGTCGATTTATTTTTAAAAAATTACACCGTTAAATAGAAAATTGAACGGCGAATCTAAAACTATATCAATATTGAAGATTGGTTAACATTTGACTGAGATATGAGCGTTTATAATGTTGGTACGTTTACATCGATTTCTCAAAAACTAGTTGATTTATTTTAAAAAAATTACACCGTTAAATAGAAAATTGAACGGCGAATCTAAAACTATATCAATATTGAAGATTAGTTAACATTTGACTGAGATATGAGCGTTTATAATGTTGGAACATTTACATCGATAACTCGAAACAAATTACACCATTAGATAGGAAATTGAATGGCGAACAGGGTAGGTTTGGTTCGGTTAGGTTAGGTGAACTTTTTTTTTTTTTTTTTTTTTATGAGATATGAGCATTTATAATGTTGGTACGTTTACATCGATTTCTCAAAAACTAGTTGATTTATTAAAAAAAATTACACAGTTAGATAGAAAATTGAACGGCAAATCTAAAACTATATCAATATTGAAGATTAGTTAACATTTGACTGAGATATGAGCGTTTATAATGTTGGAACATTTACATCGATAACTCGAAACAAATTACACCATTAGATAGGAAATTGAATGGCGAACAGGGTAGGTTTGGTTCGGTTAGGTTAGGTGAACTTTTTTTTTTTTTTTTTTATGAGATATGAGCGTTTATAATGTTGGTACGTTTACATCGATTTCTCAAAAACTAGTTGATTTATTTTAAAAAAATTTCACCGTTAAATAGAAAATTGAACGGCGAATCTAAAACTATATCAATATTGAAGATTTGTTAACATTTGACTGAGATATGAGCGTTTATAATGTTGGAACATTTACATCGATAACTCAAAACAAATTACACCATTAGATAGGAAATTGAATGGCGAACAGGGTAGGTTTGGTTCGGTTAGGTTAGGTGAACTTTTTTTTTTTTTTTTTATGAGATATGAGCGTTTATAATGTTGGTACGTTTACATCGATTTCTCAAAAACTAGTTGATTTATTTAAAAAAATTACACAGTTAGATAGAAAATTGAACGGCAAATCTAAAACTATATCAATATTGAAGATTAGTTAACATTTGACTGAGATATGAGCGTTTATAATGTTGGAACATTTACATCGATAACTCGAAACAAATTACACCATTAGATAGGAAATTGAATGGCGAACAGGGTAGGTTTGGTTCGGTTAGGTTAGGTGAACTTTTTTTTTTTTTTTTTTATGAGATATGAGCGTTTATAATGTTGGTACGTTTACATCGATTTCTCAAAAACTAGTTGTTTTATTTAAAAAAATTACACAGTTAGATAGAAAATTGAACGGCGAATCTAAAACTATATCAATATTGAAGATTGGTTAACATTTGACTGAGATATGAGCGTTTATAATGTTGGAACGTTTACATCGATTTCTCAAAAACTAGTCGATTTATTTAAAAAAATTACACAGTTAGATAGAAAATTGAACGGCAAATCTAAAACTATATCAATATTGAAGATTGGTTAACATTTGACTGAGATATGAGCGTTTATAATGTTGGAACATTTACATCGATAACTCGAAACAAATTACACCATTAGATAGGAAATTGAATGGCGAACAGGGTAGGTTTGGTTCGGTTAGGTTAGGTGAACTTTTTTTTTTTTTTTTTTTTTATGAGATATGAGCATTTATAATGTTGGTACGTTTACATCGATTTCTCAAAAACTAGTTGATTTATTAAAAAAAATTACACAGTTAGATAGAAAATTGAACGGCAAATCTAAAACTATATCAATATTGAAGATTAGTTAACATTTGACTGAGATATGAGCGTTTATAATGTTGGAACATTTACATCGATAACTCGAAACAAATTACACCATTAGATAGGAAATTGAATGGCGAACAGGGTAGGTTTGGTTCGGTTAGGTTAGGTGAACTTTTTTTTTTTTTTTTTTATGAGATATGAGCGTTTATAATGTTGGTACGTTTACATCGATTTCTCAAAAACTAGTTGATTTATTTAAAAAAATTACACAGTTAGATAGAAAATTGAACGGCAAATCTAAAACTATATCAATATTGAAGATTGGTTAACATTTGACTGAGATATGAGCGTTTATAATGTTGGAACGTTTACATCGATTTCTCAAAAACTAGTTGATTTATTTTAAAAAAATTTCACCGTTAAATAGAAAATTGAACGGCGAATCTAAAACTATATCAATATTGAAGATTGGTTAACATTTGACTGAGATATGAGCGTTTATAATGTTGGTACGTTTACATCGATTTCTCAAAAACTAGTTGATTTATTTAAAAAAATTACACAGTTAGATAGAAAATTGAACGGCAAATCTAAAACTATATCAATATTGAAGATTGGTTAACATTTGACTGAGATATGAGCGTTTATAATGTTGGTACGTTTACATCGATTTCTCAAAAACTAGTTGATTTATTTTAAAAAAATTTCACCGTTAAATAGAAAATTGAACGGCGAATCTAAAACTATATCAATATTGAAGATTTGTTAACATTTGACTGAGATATGAGCGTTTATAATGTTGGAACATTTACATCGATAACTCAAAACAAATTACACCATTAGATAGGAAATTGAATGGCGAACAGGGTAGGTTTGGTTCGGTTAGGTTAGGTGAACTTTTTTTTTTTTTTTTTATGAGATATGAGCGTTTATAATGTTGGTACGTTTACATCGATTTCTCAAAAACTAGTTGATTTATTTAAAAAAATTACACAGTTAGATAGAAAATTGAACGGCAAATCTAAAACTATATCAATATTGAAGATTAGTTAACATTTGACTGAGATATGAGCGTTTATAATGTTGGAACATTTACATCGATAACTCGAAACAAATTACACCATTAGATAGGAAATTGAATGGCGAACAGGGTAGGTTTGGTTCGGTTAGGTTAGGTGAACTTTTTTTTTTTTTTTTTTATGAGATATGAGCGTTTATAATGTTGGTACGTTTACATCGATTTCTCAAAAACTAGTTGTTTTATTTAAAAAAATTACACAGTTAGATAGAAAATTGAACGGCGAATCTAAAACTATATCAATATTGAAGATTGGTTAACATTTGACTGAGATATGAGCGTTTATAATGTTGGTACGTTTACATCGATTTCTCAAAAACTAGTTGATTGATTTAAAAAAATTACACAGTTAGATAGAAAATTGAACGGCGAATCTAAAACTATATCAATATTGAAGATTAGTTAACATTTGACTGAGATATGAGCGTTTATAATGTTGGAACATTTACATCGATAACTCGAAACAAATTACACCATTAGATAGGAAATTGAATGGCGAACAGGGTAGGTTTGGTTCGGTTAGGTTAGGTGAACTTTTTATTTTTTATTTTATGAGATATGAGCGTTTATAATGTTGGTACGTTTACATCGATTTCTCAAAAACTAGTTGATTTATTTAAAAAAATTTCACCGTTAAATAGAAAATTGAACGGCGAATCTAAAACTATATCAATATTGAAGATTGGTTAACATTTGACTGAGATATGAGCGTTTATAATGTTGGTACGTTTACATCGATTTCTCAAAAACTAGTTGATTTATTTAAAAAAATTACACAGTTAGATAGAAAATTGAACGGCAAATCTAAAACTATATCAATATTGAAGATTGGTTAACATTTGACTGAGACATGAGCGTTTATAATGTTGGAACGTTTACATCGATTTCTCAAAAACTAGTCGATTTATTTTTAAAAAATTACACCGTTAAATAGAAAATTGAACGGCGAATCTAAAACTATATCAATATTGAAGATTGGTTAACATTTGACTGAGATATGAGCGTTTATAATGTTGGTACGTTTACATCGATTTCTCAAAAACTAGTTGATTTATTTAAAAAAATTACACAGTTAGATAGAAAATTGAACGGCAAATCTAAAACTATATCAATATTGAAGATTGGTTAACATTTGACTGAGATATGAGCGTTTATAATGTTGGAACGTTTACATCGATTTCTCAAAAACTAGTTGATTTATTTTAAAAAAATTTCACCGTTAAATAGAAAATTGAACGGCGAATCTAAAACTATATCAATATTGAAGATTGGTTAACATTTGACTGAGATATGAGCGTTTATAATGTTGGTACGTTTACATCGATTTCTCAAAAACTAGTTGATTTATTTAAAAAAATTACACAGTTAGATAGAAAATTGAACGGCAAATCTAAAACTATATCAATATTGAAGATTGGTTAACATTTGACTGAGACATGAGCGTTTATAATGTTGGAACGTTTACATCGATTTCTCAAAAACTAGTCGATTTATTTTTAAAAAATTACACCGTTAAATAGAAAATTGAACGGCGAATCTAAAACTATATCAATATTGAAGATTGGTTAACATTTGACTGAGATATGAGCGTTTATAATGTTGGTACGTTTACATCGATTTCTCAAAAACTAGTTGATTTATTTAAAAAAATTACACAGTTAGATAGAAAATTGAACGGCAAATCTAAAACTATATCAATATTGAAGATTAGTTAACATTTGACTGAGATATGAGCGTTTATAATGTTGGAACATTTACATCGATAACTCGAAACAAATTACACCATTAGATAGGAAATTGAATGGCGAACAGGGTAGGTTTGGTTCGGTTAGGTTAGGTGAACTTTTTTTTTTTTTTTTTTATGAGATATGAGCGTTTATAATGTTGGTACGTTTACATCGATTTCTCAAAAACTAGTTGTTTTATTTAAAAAAATTACACAGTTAGATAGAAAATTGAACGGCGAATCTAAAACTATATCAATATTGAAGATTGGTTAACATTTGACTGAGATATGAGCGTTTATAATGTTGGTACGTTTACATCGATTTCTCAAAAACTAGTTGATTGATTTAAAAAAATTACACAGTTAGATAGAAAATTGAACGGCGAATCTAAAACTATATCAATATTGAAGATTAGTTAACATTTGACTGAGATATGAGCGTTTATAATGTTGGAACATTTACATCGATAACTCGAAACAAATTACACCATTAGATAGGAAATTGAATGGCGAACAGGGTAGGTTTGGTTCGGTTAGGTTAGGTGAACTTTTTATTTTTTATTTTATGAGATATGAGCGTTTATAATGTTGGTACGTTTACATCGATTTCTCAAAAACTAGTTGATTTATTTAAAAAAATTTCACCGTTAAATCGAAAATTGAACGGCGAATCTAAAACTATATCAATATTGAAGATTGGTTAACATTTGACTGAGATATGAGCGTTTATAATGTTGGTACGTTTACATCGATTTCTCAAAAACTAGTTGATTTATTTAAAAAAATTACACAGTTAGATAGAAAATTGAACGGCAAATCTAAAACTATATCAATATTGAAGATTGGTTAACATTTGACTGAGACATGAGCGTTTATAATGTTGGAACGTTTACATCGATTTCTCAAAAACTAGTCGATTTATTTTTAAAAAATTACACCGTTAAATAGAAAATTGAACGGCGAATCTAAAACTATATCAATATTGAAGATTGGTTAACATTTGACTGAGATATGAGCGTTTATAATGTTGGTACGTTTACATCGATTTCTCAAAAACTAGTTGATTTATTTAAAAAAATTACACAGTTAGATAGAAAATTGAACGGCAAATCTAAAACTATATCAATATTGAAGATTGGTTAACATTTGACTGAGATATGAGCGTTTATAATGTTGGAACGTTTACATCGATTTCTCAAAAACTAGTTGATTTATTTTAAAAAAATTTCACCGTTAAATAGAAAATTGAACGGCGAATCTAAAACTATATCAATATTGAAGATTGGTTAACATTTGACTGAGATATGAGCGTTTATAATGTTGGTACGTTTACATCGATTTCTCAAAAACTAGTTGATTTATTTAAAAAAATTACACAGTTAGATAGAAAATTGAACGGCAAATCTAAAACTATATCAATATTGAAGATTGGTTAACATTTGACTGAGACATGAGCGTTTATAATGTTGGAACGTTTACATCGATTTCTCAAAAACTAGTCGATTTATTTTTAAAAAATTACACCGTTAAATAGAAAATTGAACGGCGAATCTAAAACTATATCAATATTGAAGATTGGTTAACATTTGACTGAGATATGAGCGTTTATAATGTTGGTACGTTTACATCGATTTCTCAAAAACTAGTTGATTTATTTAAAAAAATTACACAGTTAGATAGAAAATTGAACGGCAAATCTAAAACTATATCAATATTGAAGATTGGTTAACATTTGACTGAGACATGAGCGTTTATAATGTTGGAACGTTTACATCGATTTCTCAAAAACTAGTCGATTTATTTTTAAAAAATTACACCGTTAAATAGAAAATTGAACGGCGAATCTAAAACTATATCAATATTGAAGATTAGTTAACATTTGACTGAGATATGAGCGTTTATAATGTTGGAACATTTACATCGATAACTCGAAACAAATTACACCATTAGATAGGAAATTGAATGGCGAACAGGGTAGGTTTGGTTCGGTTAGGTTAGGTGAACTTTTTTTTTTTTTTTTATGAGATATGAGCGTTTATAATGTTGGTACGTTTACATCGATTTCTCAAAAACTAGTTGATTTATTTTAAAAAAATTTCACCGTTAAATAGAAAATTGAACGGCGAATCTAAAACTATATCAATATTGAAGATTTGTTAACATTTGACTGAGATATGAGCGTTTATAATGTTGGAACATTTACATCGATAACTCAAAACAAATTACACCATTAGATAGGAAATTGAATGGCGAACAGGGTAGGTTTGGTTCGGTTAGGTTAGGTGAACTTTTTTTTTTTTTTTTTATGAGATATGAGCGTTTATAATGTTGGTACGTTTACATCGATTTCTCAAAAACTAGTTGATTTATTTAAAAAAATTACACAGTTAGATAGAAAATTGAACGGCAAATCTAAAACTATATCAATATTGAAGATTAGTTAACATTTGACTGAGATATGAGCGTTTATAATGTTGGAACATTTACATCGATAACTCGAAACAAATTACACCATTAGATAGGAAATTGAATGGCGAACAGGGTAGGTTTGGTTCGGTTAGGTTAGGTGAACTTTTTTTTTTTTTTTTTTTTTTGAGATATGAGCGTTTATAATGTTGGTACGTTTACATCGATTTCTCAAAAACTAGTTGTTTTATTTAAAAAAATTACACAGTTAGATAGAAAATTGAACGGCGAATCTAAAACTATATCAATATTGAAGATTGGTTAACATTTGACTGAGATATGAGCGTTTATAATGTTGGAACGTTTACATCGATTTCTCAAAAACTAGTCGATTTATTTAAAAAAATTACACAGTTAGATAGAAAATTGAACGGCAAATCTAAAACTATATCAATATTGAAGATTGGTTAACATTTGACTGAGATATGAGCGTTTATAATGTTGGAACATTTACATCGATAACTCGAAACAAATTACACCATTAGATAGGAAATTGAATGGCGAACAGGGTAGGTTTGGTTCGGTTAGGTTAGGTGAACTTTTTTTTTTTTTTTTTTATGAGATATGAGCGTTTATAATGTTGGTACGTTTACATCGATTTCTCAAAAACTAGTTGATTTATTTAAAAAAATTACACAGTTAGATAGAAAATTGAACGGCGAATCTAAAACTATATCAATATTGAAGATTGGTTAACATTTGACTGAGATATGAGCGTTTATAATGTTGGAACATTTACATCGATAACTCGAAACAAATTACACCATTAGATAGGAAATTGAATGGCGAACAGGGTAGGTTTGGTTCGGTTAGGTTAGGTGAACTTTTTTTTTTTTTTTTTTTTTATGAGATATGAGCATTTATAATGTTGGTACGTTTACATCGATTTCTCAAAAACTAGTTGATTTATTAAAAAAAATTACACAGTTAGATAGAAAATTGAACGGCAAATCTAAAACTATATCAATATTGAAGATTAGTTAACATTTGACTGAGATATGAGCGTTTATAATGTTGGAACATTTACATCGATAACTCGAAACAAATTACACCATTAGATAGGAAATTGAATGGCGAACAGGGTAGGTTTGGTTCGGTTAGGTTAGGTGAACTTTTTTTTTTTTTTTTTTATGAGATATGAGCGTTTATAATGTTGGTACGTTTACATCGATTTCTCAAAAACTAGTTGATTTATTTAAAAAAATTACACAGTTAGATAGAAAATTGAACGGCAAATCTAAAACTATATCAATATTGAAGATTGGTTAACATTTGACTGAGATATGAGCGTTTATAATGTTGGAACGTTTACATCGATTTCTCAAAAACTAGTTGATTTATTTTAAAAAAATTTCACCGTTAAATAGAAAATTGAACGGCGAATCTAAAACTATATCAATATTGAAGATTGGTTAACATTTGACTGAGATATGAGCGTTTATAATGTTGGAACGTTTACATCGATTTCTCAAAAACTAGTCGATTTATTTAAAAAAATTACACAGTTAGATAGAAAATTGAACGGCAAATCTAAAACTATATCAATATTGAAGATTGGTTAACATTTGACTGAGATATGAGCGTTTATAATGTTGGAACATTTACATCGATAACTCGAAACAAATTACACCATTAGATAGGAAATTGAATGGCGAACAGGGTAGGTTTGGTTCGGTTAGGTTAGGTGAACTTTTTTTTTTTTTTTTTTATGAGATATGAGCGTTTATAATGTTGGTACGTTTACATCGATTTCTCAAAAACTAGTTGATTTATTTAAAAAAATTACACAGTTAGATAGAAAATTGAACGGCGAATCTAAAACTATATCAATATTGAAGATTGGTTAACATTTGACTGAGATATGAGCGTTTATAATGTTGGAACATTTACATCGATAACTCGAAACAAATTACACCATTAGATAGGAAATTGAATGGCGAACAGGGTAGGTTTGGTTCGGTTAGGTTAGGTGAACTTTTTTTTTTTTTTTTTTTTTATGAGATATGAGCATTTATAATGTTGGTACGTTTACATCGATTTCTCAAAAACTAGTTGATTTATTAAAAAAAATTACACAGTTAGATAGAAAATTGAACGGCAAATCTAAAACTATATCAATATTGAAGATTAGTTAACATTTGACTGAGATATGAGCGTTTATAATGTTGGAACATTTACATCGATAACTCGAAACAAATTACACCATTAGATAGGAAATTGAATGGCGAACAGGGTAGGTTTGGTTCGGTTAGGTTAGGTGAACTTTTTTTTTTTTTTTTTTATGAGATATGAGCGTTTATAATGTTGGTACGTTTACATCGATTTCTCAAAAACTAGTTGATTTATTTAAAAAAATTACACAGTTAGATAGAAAATTGAACGGCAAATCTAAAACTATATCAATATTGAAGATTGGTTAACATTTGACTGAGATATGAGCGTTTATAATGTTGGTACGTTTACATCGATTTCTCAAAAACTAGTTGATTTATTTAAAAAAATTACACAGTTAGATAGAAAATTGAACGGCGAATCTAAAACTATATCAATATTGAAGATTGGTTAACATTTGACTGAGATATGAGCGTTTATAATGTTGGTACGTTTACATCGATTTCTCAAAAACTAGTTGATTTATTTAAAAAAATTACACAGTTAGATAGAAAATTGAACGGCAAATCTAAAACTATATCAATATTGAAGATTGGTTAACATTTGACTGAGATATGAGCGTTTATAATGTTGGAACATTTACATCGATAACTCGAAACAAATTACACCATTAGATAGGAAATTGAATGGCGAACAGGGTAGGTTTGGTTCGGTTAGGTTAGGTGAACTTTTTTTTTTTATTTTATGAGATATGAGCGTTTATAATGTTGGTACGTTTACATCGATTTCTCAAAAACTAGTTGATTTATTTAAAAAAATTACACAGTTAGATAGAAAATTGAACGGCAAATCTAAAACTATATCAATATTGAAGATTGGTTAACATTTGACTGAGATATGAGCGTTTATAATGTTGGAATATTTACATCGATAACTCGAAACAAATTACACCATTAGATAGGAAATTGAATGGCGAACAGGGTAGGTTTGGTTCGGTTAGGTTAGGTGAACTTTTTTTTTTTTATTTTATGAGATATGAGCGTTTATAATGTTGGTACGTTTACATCGATTTCTCAAAAACTAGTTGATTTATTTAAAAAAATTACACAGTTAGATAGAAAATTGAACGGCGAATCTAAAACTATATCAATATTGAAGATTAGTTAACATTTGACTGAGATATGAGCGTTTATAATGTTGGAACATTTACATCGATAACTCGAAACAAATTACACCATTAGATAGGAAATTGAATGGCGAACAGGGTAGGTTTGGTTCGGTTAGGTTAGGTGAACTTTTTTTTTTTTTTTTTTATGAGATATGAGCGTTTATAATGTTGGTACGTTTACATCGATTTCTCAAAAACTAGTTGATTTATTTAAAAAAATTACACAGTTAGATAGAAAATTGAACGGCAAATCTAAAACTATATCAATATTGAAGATTGGTTAACATTTGACTGAGATATGAGCGTTTATAATGTTGGTACGTTTACATCGATTTCTCAAAAACTAGTTGATTTATTTTTAAAAAATTACACCGTTAAATAGAAAATTGAACGGCGAATCTAAAACTATATCAATATTGAAGATTGGTTAACATTTGACTGAGATATGAGCGTTTATAATGTTGGTACGTTTACATCGATTTCTCAAAAACTAGTTGATTTATTTTAAAAAAATTACACCGTTAAATAGAAAATTGAACGGCGAATCTAAAACTATATCAATATTGAAGATTAGTTAACATTTGACTGAGATATGAGCGTTTATAATGTTGGAACATTTACATCGATAACTCGAAACAAATTACACCATTAGATAGGAAATTGAATGGCGAACAGGGTAGGTTTGGTTCGGTTAGGTTAGGTGAACTTTTTTTTTTTTTTTTTATGAGATATGAGCGTTTATAATGTTGGTACGTTTACATCGATTTCTCAAAAACTAGTTGATTTATTTAAAAAAATTACACAGTTAGATAGAAAATTGAACGGCAAATCTAAAACTATATCAATATTGAAGATTAGTTAACATTTGACTGAGATATGAGCGTTTATAATGTTGGAACATTTACATCGATAACTCGAAACAAATTACACCATTAGATAGGAAATTGAATGGCGAACAGGGTAGGTTTGGTTCGGTTAGGTTAGGTGAACTTTTTTTTTTTTTTTTTATGAGATATGAGCGTTTATAATGTTGGTACGTTTACATCGATTTCTCAAAAACTAGTTGATTTATTTAAAAAAATTACACAGTTAGATAGAAAATTGAACGGCAAATCTAAAACTATATCAATATTGAAGATTGGTAAACATTTGACTGAGATATGAGCGTTTATAATGTTGGAACGTTTACATCGATTTCTCAAAAACTAGTTGATTTATTTTAAAAAAATTTCACCGTTAAATAGAAAATTGAACGGCGAATCTAAAACTATATCAATATTGAAGATTGGTTAACATTTGACTGAGATATGAGCGTTTATAATGTTGGTACGTTTACATCGATTTCTCAAAAACTAGTTGATTTATTTAAAAAAATTACACAGTTAGATAGAAAATTGAACGGCGAATCTAAAACTATATCAATATTGAAGATTAGTTAACATTTGACTGAGATATGAGCGTTTATAATGTTGGAACATTTACATCGATAACTCGAAACAAATTACACCATTAGATAGGAAATTGAATGGCGAACAGGGTAGGTTTGGTTCGGTTAGGTTAGGTGAACTTTTTTTTTTTTTTTTTTATGAGATATGAGCGTTTATAATGTTGGTACGTTTACATCGATTTCTCAAAAACTAGTTGATTTATTTAAAAAAATTACACAGTTAGATAGAAAATTGAACGGCAAATCTAAAACTATATCAATATTGAAGATTGGTTAACATTTGACTGAGATATGAGCGTTTATAATGTTGGTACGTTTACATCGATTTCTCAAAAACTAGTTGATTTATTTTTAAAAAATTACACCGTTAAATAGAAAATTGAACGGCGAATCTAAAACTATATCAATATTGAAGATTGGTTAACATTTGACTGAGATATGAGCGTTTATAATGTTGGTACGTTTACATCGATTTCTCAAAAACTAGTTGATTTATTTTAAAAAAATTACACCGTTAAATAGAAAATTGAACGGCGAATCTAAAACTATATCAATATTGAAGATTAGTTAACATTTGACTGAGATATGAGCGTTTATAATGTTGGTACGTTTACATCGATTTCTCAAAAACTAGTTGATTTATTTAAAAAAATTACACAGTTAGATAGAAAATTGAACGGCAAATCTAAAACTATATCAATATTGAAGATTGGTTAACATTTGACTGAGACATGAGCGTTTATAATGTTGGAACGTTTACATCGATTTCTCAAAAACTAGTCGATTTATTTTTAAAAAATTACACCGTTAAATAGAAAATTGAACGGCGAATCTAAAACTATATCAATATTGAAGATTGGTTAACATTTGACTGAGATATGAGCGTTTATAATGTTGGTACGTTTACATCGATTTCTCAAAAACTAGTTGATTTATTTTAAAAAAATTACACCGTTAAATAGAAAATTGAACGGCGAATCTAAAACTATATCAATATTGAAGATTAGTTAACATTTGACTGAGATATGAGCGTTTATAATGTTGGAACATTTACATCGATAACTCGAAACAAATTACACCATTAGATAGGAAATTGAATGGCGAACAGGGTAGGTTTGGTTCGGTTAGGTTAGGTGAACTTTTTTTTTCTTTTTTATGAGATATGAGCGTTTATAATGTTGGTACGTTTACATCGATTTCTCAAAAACTAGTTGATTTATTTTAAAAAAATTTCACCGTTAAATAGAAAATTGAACGGCGAATCTAAAACTATATCAATATTGAAGATTTGTTAACATTTGACTGAGATATGAGCGTTTATAATGTTGGAACATTTACATCGATAACTCGAAACAAATTACACCATTCGATAGGAAATTGAATGGCGAACAGGGTAGGTTTGGTTCGGTTAGGTTAGGTGAACTTTTTTTTTTTTTTTTTTTATGAGATATGAGCGTTTATAATGTTGGTACGTTTACATCGATTTCTCAAAAACTAGTTGATTTATTTAAAAAAATTACACAGTTAGATAGAAAATTGAACGGCGAATCTAAAACTATATCAATATTGAAGATTGGTTAACATTTGACTGAGATATGAGCGTTTATAATGTTGGAACATTTACATCGATAACTCGAAACAAATTACACCATTAGATAGGAAATTGAATGGCGAACAGGGTAGGTTTGGTTCGGTTAGGTTAGGTGAACTTTTTTTTTTTTTTTTTTTTTATGAGATATGAGCATTTATAATGTTGGTACGTTTACATCGATTTCTCAAAAACTAGTTGATTTAGTAAAAAAAATTACACAGTTAGATAGAAAATTGAACGGCGAATCTAAAACTATATCAATATTGAAGATTGGTTAACATTTGACTGAGATATGAGCGTTTATAATGTTGGTACGTTTACATCGATTTCTCAAAAACTAGTTGATTTATTTAAAAAAATTACACAGTTAGATAGAAAATTGAACGGCAAATCTAAAACTATATCAATATTGAAGATTGGTTAACATTTGACTGAGATATGAGCGTTTATAATGTTGGTACGTTTACATCGATTTCTCAAAAACTAGTTGATTTATTTAAAAAATTACACAGTTAGATAGAAAATTGAACGGCGAATCTAAAACTATATCAATATTGAAGATTGGTTAACATTTGACTGAGATATGAGCGTTTATAATGTTGGTACGTTTACATCGATTTCTCAAAAACTAGTTGATTTATTTAAAAAAATTACACAGTTAGATAGAAAATTGAACGGCAAATCTAAAACTATATCAATATTGAAGATTGGTTAACATTTGACTGAGATATGAGCGTTTATAATGTTGGAACATTTACATCGATAACTCGAAACAAATTACACCATTAGATAGGAAATTGAATGGCGAACAGGGTAGGTTTGGTTCGGTTAGGTTAGGTGAACTTTTTTTTTTTATTTTATGAGATATGAGCGTTTATAATGTTGGTACGTTTACATCGATTTCTCAAAAACTAGTTGATTTATTTAAAAAAATTACACAGATAGAAAATTGAACGGCAAATCTAAAACTATATCAATATTGAAGATTGGTTAACATTTGACTGAGATATGAGCGTTTATAATGTTGGAACATTTACATCGATAACTCGAAACAAATTACACCATTAGATAGGAAATTGAATGGCGAACAGGGTAGGTTTGGTTCGGTTAGGTTAGGTGAACTTTTTTTTTTTTATTTTATGAGATATGAGCGTTTATAATGTTGGTACGTTTACATCGATTTCTCAAAAACTAGTTGATTTATTTAAAAAAATTACACAGTTAGATAGAAAATTGAACGGCGAATCTAAAACTATATCAATATTGAAGATTAGTTAACATTTGACTGAGATATGAGCGTTTATAATGTTGGAACATTTACATCGATAACTCGAAACAAATTACACCATTAGATAGGAAATTGAATGGCGAACAGGGTAGGTTTGGTTCGGTTAGGTTAGGTGAACTTTTTTTTTTTTTTTTTTTATGAGATATGAGCGTTTATAATGTTGGTACGTTTACATCGATTTCTCAAAAACTAGTTGATTTATTTAAAAAAATTACACAGTTAGATAGAAAATTGAACGGCAAATCTAAAACTATATCAATATTGAAGATTGGTTAACATTTGACTGAGATATGAGCGTTTATAATGTTGGTACGTTTACATCGATTTCTCAAAAACTAGTTGATTTATTTTTAAAAAATTACACCGTTAAATAGAAAATTGAACGGCGAATCTAAAACTATATCAATATTGAAGATTGGTTAACATTTGACTGAGATATGAGCGTTTATAATGTTGGTACGTTTACATCGATTTCTCAAAAACTAGTTGATTTATTTTAAAAAAATTAAACCGTTAAATAGAAAATTGAACGGCGAATCTAAAACTATATCAATATTGAAGATTAGTTAACATTTGACTGAGATATGAGCGTTTATAATGTTGGAACATTTACATCGATAACTCGAAACAAATTACACCATTAGATAGGAAATTGAATGGCGAACAGGGTAGGTTTGGTTCGGTTAGGTTAGGTGAACTTTTTTTTTTTTTTTTTATGAGATATGAGCGTTTATAATGTTGGTACGTTTACATCGATTTCTCAAAAACTAGTTGATTTATTTAAAAAAATTACACAGTTAGATAGAAAATTGAACGGCAAATCTAAAACTATATCAATATTGAAGATTGGTTAACATTTGACTGAGATATGAGCGTTTATAATGTTGGAACGTTTACATCGATTTCTCAAAAACTAGTCGATTTATTTAAGAATAATTACACCGTTAGATAGAAAATTGAACGGCGAATCTAAAACTACATCAATATTGAAGATTGGTTAACATTTGACTGAGATATGAGCGTTTATAATGTTGGTACGTTTACATCGATTTCTCAAAAACTAGTTGATTTATTTAAAAAAATTACACAGTTAGATAGAAAATTGAACGGCAAATCTAAAACTATATCAATATTGAAGATTAGTTAACATTTGACTGAGATATGAGCGTTTATAATGTTGGAACATTTACATCGATAACTCGAAACAAATTACACCATTAGATAGGAAATTGAATGGCGAACAGGGTAGGTTTGGTTCGGTTAGGTTAGGTGAACTTTTTTTTTTTTTTTTTTTATGAGATATGAGCGTTTATAATGTTGGTACGTTTACATCGATTTCTCAAAAACTAGTTGATTTATTTAAAAAAATTACACAGTTAGATAGAAAATTGAACGGCAAATCTAAAACTATATCAATATTGAAGATTGGTTAACATTTGACTGAGATATGAGCGTTTATAATGTTGGTACGTTTACATCGATTTCTCAAAAACTAGTTGATTTATTTTTAAAAAATTACACCGTTAAATAGAAAATTGAACGGCGAATCTAAAACTATATCAATATTGAAGATTGGTTAACATTTGACTGAGATATGAGCGTTTATAATGTTGGTACGTTTACATCGATTTCTCAAAAACTAGTTGATTTATTTTAAAAAAATTACACCGTTAAATAGAAAATTGAACGGCGAATCTAAAACTATATCAATATTGAAGATTAGTTAACATTTGACTGAGATATGAGCGTTTATAATGTTGGTACGTTTACATCGATTTCTCAAAAACTAGTTGATTTATTTAAAAAAATTACACAGTTAGATAGAAAATTGAACGGCAAATCTAAAACTATATCAATATTGAAGATTGGTTAACATTTGACTGAGATATGAGCGTTTATAATGTTGGTACGTTTACATCGATTTCTCAAAAACTAGTTGATTTATTTTTAAAAAATTACACCGTTAAATAGAAAATTGAACGGCGAATCTAAAACTATATCAATATTGAAGATTGGTTAACATTTGACTGAGATATGAGCGTTTATAATGTTGGTACGTTTACATCGATTTCTCAAAAACTAGTTGATTTATTTTAAAAAAATGAAACCGTTAAATAGAAAATTGAACGGCGAATCTAAAACTATATCAATATTGAAGATTAGTTAACATTTGACTGAGATATGAGCGTTTATAATGTTGGAACATTTACATCGATAACTCGAAACAAATTACACCATTAGATAGGAAATTGAATGGCGAACAGGGTAGGTTTGGTTCGGTTAGGTTAGGTGAACTTTTTTTTTTTTTTTTTATGAGATATGAGCGTTTATAATGTTGGTACGTTTACATCGATTTCTCAAAAACTAGTTGATTTATTTAAAAAAATTACACAGTTAGATAGAAAATTGAACGGCAAATCTAAAACTATATCAATATTGAAGATTAGTTAACATTTGACTGAGATATGAGCGTTTATAATGTTGGAACATTTACATCGATAACTCGAAACAAATTACACCATTAGATAGGAAATTGAATGGCGAACAGGGTAGGTTTGGTTCGGTTAGGTTAGGTGAACTTTTTTTTTTTTTTTTATGAGATATGAGCGTTTATAATGTTGGTACGTTTACATCGATTTCTCAAAAACTAGTTGATTTATTTAAAAAAATTACACAGTTAGATAGAAAATTGAACGGCAAATCTAAAACTATATCAATATTGAAGATTGGTAAACATTTGACTGAGATATGAGCGTTTATAATGTTGGAACGTTTACATCGATTTCTCAAAAACTAGTTGATTTATTTTAAAAAAATTTCACCGTTAAATAGAAAATTGAACGGCGAATCTAAAACTATATCAATATTGAAGATTGGTTAACATTTGACTGAGATATGAGCGTTTATAATGTTGGTACGTTTACATCGATTTCTCAAAAACTAGTTGATTTATTTAAAAAAATTACACAGTTAGATAGAAAATTGAACGGCGAATCTAAAACTATATCAATATTGAAGATTAGTTAACATTTGACTGAGATATGAGCGTTTATAATGTTGGAACATTTACATCGATAACTCGAAACAAATTACACCATTAGATAGGAAATTGAATGGCGAACAGGGTAGGTTTGGTTCGGTTAGGTTAGGTGAACTTTTTTTTTTTTTTTTTATGAGATATGAGCGTTTATAATGTTGGTACGTTTACATCGATTTCTCAAAAACTAGTTGATTTATTTAAAAAAATTACACAGTTAGATAGAAAATTGAACGGCAAATCTAAAACTATATCAATATTGAAGATTGGTAAACATTTGACTGAGATATGAGCGTTTATAATGTTGGAACGTTTACATCGATTTCTCAAAAACTAGTTGATTTATTTTAAAAAAATTTCACCGTTAAATAGAAAATTGAACGGCGAATCTAAAACTATATCAATATTGAAGATTGGTTAACATTTGACTGAGATATGAGCGTTTATAATGTTGGTACGTTTACATCGATTTCTCAAAAACTAGTTGATTTATTTTAAAAAAATTACACCGTTAAATAGAAAATTGAACGGCGAATCTAAAACTATATCAATATTGAAGATTAGTTAACATTTGACTGAGATATGAGCGTTTATAATGTTGGTACGTTTACATCGATTTCTCAAAAACTAGTTGATTTATTTAAAAAAATTACACAGTTAGATAGAAAATTGAACGGCAAATCTAAAACTATATCAATATTGAAGATTGGTTAACATTTGACTGAGACATGAGCGTTTATAATGTTGGAACGTTTACATCGATTTCTCAAAAACTAGTCGATTTATTTTTAAAAAATTACACAGTTAGATAGAAAATTGAACGGCGAATCTAAAACTATATCAATATTGAAGATTAGTTAACATTTGACTGAGATATGAGCGTTTATAATGTTGGAACATTTACATCGATAACTCGAAACAAATTACACCATTAGATAGGAAATTGAATGGCGAACAGGGTAGGTTTGGTTCGGTTAGGTTAGGTGAACTTTTTTTTTTTTTTTTATGAGATATGAGCGTTTATAATGTTGGTACGTTTACATCGATTTCTCAAAAACTAGTTGATTTATTTTAAAAAAATTTCACCGTTAAATAGAAAATTGAACGGCGAATCTAAAACTATATCAATATTGAAGATTTGTTAACATTTGACTGAGATATGAGCGTTTATAATGTTGGAACATTTACATCGATAACTCGAAATAAATTACACCATTCGATAGGAAATTGAATGGCGAACAGGGTAGGTTTGGTTCGGTTAGGTTAGGTGAACTTTTTTTTTTTTTTTTTTATGAGATATGAGCGTTTATAATGTTGGTACGTTTACATCGATTTCTCAAAAACTAGTTGATTTATTTAAAAAAATTACACAGTTAGATAGAAAATTGAACGGCGAATCTAAAACTATATCAATATTGAAGATTGGTTAACATTTGACTGAGATATGAGCGTTTATAATGTTGGAACATTTACATCGATAACTCGAAACAAATTACACCATTAGATAGGAAATTGAATGGCGAACAGGGTAGGTTTGGTTCGGTTAGGTTAGGTGAACTTTTTTTTTTTTTTTTTTTTTATGAGATATGAGCATTTATAATGTTGGTACGTTTACATCGATTTCTCAAAAACTAGTTGATTTATTAAAAAAAATTACACAGTTAGATAGAAAATTGAACGGCGAATCTAAAACTATATCAATATTGAAGATTGGTTAACATTTGACTGAGATATGAGCGTTTATAATGTTGGTACGTTTACATCGATTTCTCAAAAACTAGTTGATTTATTTAAAAAAATTACACAGTTAGATAGAAAATTGAACGGCAAATCTAAAACTATATCAATATTGAAGATTGGTTAACATTTGACTGAGATATGAGCGTTTATAATGTTGGTACGTTTACATCGATTTCTCAAAAACTAGTTGATTTATTTAAAAAAATTACACAGTTAGATAGAAAATTGAACGGCGAATCTAAAACTATATCAATATTGAAGATTGGTTAACATTTGACTGAGATATGAGCGTTTATAATGTTGGTACGTTTACATCGATTTCTCAAAAACTAGTTGATTTATTTAAAAAAATTACACAGTTAGATAGAAAATTGAACGGCAAATCTAAAACTATATCAATATTGAAGATTGGTTAACATTTGACTGAGATATGAGCGTTTATAATGTTGGAACATTTACATCGATAACTCGAAACAAATTACACCATTAGATAGGAAATTGAATGGCGAACAGGGTAGGTTTGGTTCGGTTAGGTTAGGTGAACTTTTTTTTTTTATTTTATGAGATATGAGCGTTTATAATGTTGGTACGTTTACATCGATTTCTCAAAAACTAGTTGATTTATTTAAAAAAATTACACAGATAGAAAATTGAACGGCAAATCTAAAACTATATCAATATTGAAGATTGGTTAACATTTGACTGAGATATGAGCGTTTATAATGTTGGAACATTTACATCGATAACTCGAAACAAATTACACCATTAGATAGGAAATTGAATGGCGAACAGGGTAGGTTTGGTTCGGTTAGGTTAGGTGAACTTTTTTTTTTTTATTTTATGAGATATGAGCGTTTATAATGTTGGTACGTTTACATCGATTTCTCAAAAACTAGTTGATTTATTTAAAAAAATTACACAGTTAGATAGAAAATTGAACGGCGAATCTAAAACTATATCAATATTGAAGATTAGTTAACATTTGACTGAGATATGAGCGTTTATAATGTTGGAACATTTACATCGATAACTCGAAACAAATTACACCATTAGATAGGAAATTGAATGGCGAACAGGGTAGGTTTGGTTCGGTTAGGTTAGGTGAACTTTTTTTTTTTTTTTTTTATGAGATATGAGCGTTTATAATGTTGGTACGTTTACATCGATTTCTCAAAAACTAGTTGATTTATTTAAAAAAATTACACAGTTAGATAGAAAATTGAACGGCAAATCTAAAACTATATCAATATTGAAGATTGGTTAACATTTGACTGAGATATGAGCGTTTATAATGTTGGTACGTTTACATCGATTTCTCAAAAACTAGTTGATTTATTTTTAAAAAATTACACCGTTAAATAGAAAATTGAACGGCGAATCTAAAACTATATCAATATTGAAGATTGGTTAACATTTGACTGAGATATGAGCGTTTATAATGTTGGTACGTTTACATCGATTTCTCAAAAACTAGTTGATTTATTTTAAAAAAATTAAACCGTTAAATAGAAAATTGAACGGCGAATCTAAAACTATATCAATATTGAAGATTAGTTAACATTTGACTGAGATATGAGCGTTTATAATGTTGGAACATTTACATCGATAACTCGAAACAAATTACACCATTAGATAGGAAATTGAATGGCGAACAGGGTAGGTTTGGTTCGGTTAGGTTAGGTGAACTTTTTTTTTTTTTTTTTATGAGATATGAGCGTTTATAATGTTGGTACGTTTACATCGATTTCTCAAAAACTAGTTGATTTATTTAAAAAAATTACACAGTTAGATAGAAAATTGAACGGCAAATCTAAAACTATATCAATATTGAAGATTAGTTAACATTTGACTGAGACATGAGCGTTTATAATGTTGGAACGTTTACATCGATTTCTCAAAAACTAGTCGATTTATTTTTAAAAAATTACACCGTTAAATAGAAAATTGAACGGCGAATCTAAAACTATATCAATATTGAAGATTGGTTAACATTTGACTGAGATATGAGCGTTTATAATGTTGGTACGTTTACATCGATTTCTCAAAAACTAGTTGATTTATTTTAAAAAAATTACACCGTTAAATAGAAAATTGAACGGCGAATCTAAAACTATATCAATATTGAAGATTAGTTAACATTTGACTGAGATATGAGCGTTTATAATGTTGGAACGTTTACATCGATTTCTCAAAAACTAGTCGATTTATTTAAGAATAATTACACCGTTAGATAGAAAATTGAACGGCGAATCTAAAACTACATCAATATTGAAGATTAATTAACATTTGACTGAGATATGAGCGTTTATAATGTTGGTACGTTTACATCGATTTCTCAAAAACTAGTTGATTTATTTAAAAAAATTACACAGTTAGATAGAAAATTGAACGGCAAATCTAAAACTATATCAATATTGAAGATTAGTTAACATTTGACTGAGATATGAGCGTTTATAATGTTGGAACATTTACATCGATAACTCGAAACAAATTACACCATTAGATAGGAAATTGAATGGCGAACAGGGTAGGTTTGGTTCGGTTAGGTTAGGTGAACTTTTTTTTTTTTTTTTTTATGAGATATGAGCGTTTATAATGTTGGTACGTTTACATCGATTTCTCAAAAACTAGTTGATTTATTTAAAAAAATTACACAGTTAGATAGAAAATTGAACGGCAAATCTAAAACTATATCAATATTGAAGATTGGTTAACATTTGACTGAGATATGAGCGTTTATAATGTTGGTACGTTTACATCGATTTCTCAAAAACTAGTTGATTTATTTTAAAAAAATTACACCGTTAAATAGAAAATTGAACGGCGAATCTAAAACTATATCAATATTGAAGATTAGTTAACATTTGACTGAGATATGAGCGTTTATAATGTTGGTACGTTTACATCGATTTCTCAAAAACTAGTTGATTTATTTAAAAAAATTACACAGTTAGATAGAAAATTGAACGGCAAATCTAAAACTATATCAATATTGAAGATTGGTTAATATTTGACTGAGATATGAGCGTTTATAATGTTGGTACGTTTACATCGATTTCTCAAAAACTAGTTGATTTATTTTTAAAAAATTACACCGTTAAATAGAAAATTGAACGGCGAATCTAAAACTATATCAATATTGAAGATTGGTTAACATTTGACTGAGATATGAGCGTTTATAATGTTGGTACGTTTACATCGATTTCTCAAAAACTAGTTGATTTATTTTAAAAAAATTACACCGTTAAATAGAAAATTGAACGGCGAATCTAAAACTATATCAATATTGAAGATTAGTTAACATTTGACTGAGATATGAGCGTTTATAATGTTGGTACGTTTACATCGATTTCTCAAAAACTAGTTGATTTATTTAAAAAAATTACACAGTTAGATAGAAAATTGAACGGCAAATCTAAAACTATATCAATATTGAAGATTGGTTAACATTTGACTGAGACATGAGCGTTTATAATGTTGGAACGTTTACATCGATTTCTCAAAAACTAGTCGATTTATTTTTAAAAAATTACACCGTTAAATAGAAAATTGAACGGCGAATCTAAAACTATATCAATATTGAAGATTGGTTAACATTTGACTGAGATATGAGCGTTTATAATGTTGGTACGTTTACATCGATTTCTCAAAAACTAGTTGATTTATTTTAAAAAAATTACACCGTTAAATAGAAAATTGAACGGCGAATCTAAAACTATATCAATATTGAAGATTAGTTAACATTTGACTGAGATATGAGCGTTTATAATGTTGGAACATTTACATCGATAACTCGAAACAAATTACACCATTAGATAGGAAATTGAATGGCGAACAGGGTAGGTTTGGTTCGGTTAGGTTAGGTGAACTTTTTTTTTTTTTTTTATGAGATATGAGCGTTTATAATGTTGGTACGTTTACATCGATTTCTCAAAAACTAGTTGATTTATTTAAAAAAATTACACAGTTAGATAGAAAATTGAACGGCAAATCTAAAACTATATCAATATTGAAGATTAGTTAACATTTGACTGAGACATGAGCGTTTATAATGTTGGAACGTTTACATCGATTTCTCAAAAACTAGTCGATTTATTTTTAAAAAATTACACCGTTAAATAGAAAATTGAACGGCGAATCTAAAACTATATCAATATTGAAGATTGGTTAACATTTGACTGAGATATGAGCGTTTATAATGTTGGTACGTTTACATCGATTTCTCAAAAACTAGTTGATTTATTTTAAAAAAATTACACCGTTAAATAGAAAATTGAACGGCGAATCTAAAACTATATCAATATTGAAGATTAGTTAACATTTGACTGAGATATGAGCGTTTATAATGTTGGAACGTTTACATCGATTTCTCAAAAACTAGTCGATTTATTTAAGAATAATTACACCGTTAGATAGAAAATTGAACGGCGAATCTAAAACTACATCAATATTGAAGATTGGTTAACATTTGACTGAGATATGAGCGTTTATAATGTTGGTACGTTTACATCGATTTCTCAAAAACTAGTTGATTTATTTAAAAAAATTACACAGTTAGATAGAAAATTGAACGGCAAATCTAAAACTATATCAATATTGAAGATTAGTTAACATTTGACTGAGATATGAGCGTTTATAATGTTGGAACATTTACATCGATAACTCGAAACAAATTACACCATTAGATAGGAAATTGAATGGCGAACAGGGTAGGTTTGGTTCGGTTAGGTTAGGTGAACTTTTTTTTTTTTTTTTTTATGAGATATGAGCGTTTATAATGTTGGTACGTTTACATCGATTTCTCAAAAACTAGTTGATTTATTTAAAAAAATTACACAGTTAGATAGAAAATTGAACGGCAAATCTAAAACTATATCAATATTGAAGATTGGTTAACATTTGACTGAGATATGAGCGTTTATAATGTTGGTACGTTTACATCGATTTCTCAAAAACTAGTTGATTTATTTTTAAAAAATTACACCGTTAAATAGAAAATTGAACGGCGAATCTAAAACTATATCAATATTGAAGATTGGTTAACATTTGACTGAGATATGAGCGTTTATAATGTTGGTACGTTTACATCGATTTCTCAAAAACTAGTTGATTTATTTTAAAAAAATTACACCGTTAAATAGAAAATTGAACGGCGAATCTAAAACTATATCAATATTGAAGATTAGTTAACATTTGACTGAGATATGAGCGTTTATAATGTTGGTACGTTTACATCGATTTCTCAAAAACTAGTTGATTTATTTAAAAAAATTACACAGTTAGATAGAAAATTGAACGGCAAATCTAAAACTATATCAATATTGAAGATTGGTTAACATTTGACTGAGATATGAGCGTTTATAATGTTGGTACGTTTACATCGATTTCTCAAAAACTAGTTGATTTATTTTTAAAAAATTACACCGTTAAATAGAAAATTGAACGGCGAATCTAAAACTATATCAATATTGAAGATTGGTTAACATTTGACTGAGATATGAGCGTTTATAATGTTGGTACGTTTACATCGATTTCTCAAAAACTAGTTGATTTATTTTAAAAAAATTACACCGTTAAATAGAAAATTGAACGGCGAATCTAAAACTATATCAATATTGAAGATTAGTTAACATTTGACTGAGATATGAGCGTTTATAATGTTGGTACGTTTACATCGATTTCTCAAAAACTAGTTGATTTATTTAAAAAAATTACACAGTTAGATAGAAAATTGAACGGCAAATCTAAAACTATATCAATATTGAAGATTGGTTAACATTTGACTGAGACATGAGCGTTTATAATGTTGGAACGTTTACATCGATTTCTCAAAAACTAGTCGATTTATTTTTAAAAAATTACACCGTTAAATAGAAAATTGAACGGCGAATCTAAAACTATATCAATATTGAAGATTGGTTAACATTTGACTGAGATATGAGCGTTTATAATGTTGGTACGTTTACATCGATTTCTCAAAAACTAGTTGATTTATTTTAAAAAAATTACACCGTTAAATAGAAAATTGAACGGCGAATCTAAAACTATATCAATATTGAAGATTAGTTAACATTTGACTGAGATATGAGCGTTTATAATGTTGGAACATTTACATCGATAACTCGAAACAAATTACACCATTAGATAGGAAATTGAATGGCGAACAGGGTAGGTTTGGTTCGGTTAGGTTAGGTGAACTTTTTTTTTTTTTTTTATGAGATATGAGCGTTTATAATGTTGGTACGTTTACATCGATTTCTCAAAAACTAGTTGATTTATTTAAAAAAATTACACAGTTAGATAGAAAATTGAACGGCAAATCTAAAACTATATCAATATTGAAGATTGGTAAACATTTGACTGAGATATGAGCGTTTATAATGTTGGAACGTTTACATCGATTTCTCAAAAACTAGTTGATTTATTTTAAAAAAATTTCACCGTTAAATAGAAAATTGAACGGCGAATCTAAAACTATATCAATATTGAAGATTGGTTAACATTTGACTGAGATATGAGCGTTTATAATGTTGGTACGTTTACATCGATTTCTCAAAAACTAGTTGATTTATTTAAAAAAATTACACAGTTAGATAGAAAATTGAACGGCGAATCTAAAACTATATCAATATTGAAGATTAGTTAACATTTGACTGAGATATGAGCGTTTATAATGTTGGAACATTTACATCGATAACTCGAAACAAATTACACCATTAGATAGGAAATTGAATGGCGAACAGGGTAGGTTTGGTTCGGTTAGGTTAGGTGAACTTTTTTTTTTTTTTTTTTATGAGATATGAGCGTTTATAATGTTGGTACGTTTACATCGATTTCTCAAAAACTAGTTGATTTATTTAAAAAAATTACACAGTTAGATAGAAAATTGAACGGCAAATCTAAAACTATATCAATATTGAAGATTGGTTAACATTTGACTGAGATATGAGCGTTTATAATGTTGGTACGTTTACATCGATTTCTCAAAAACTAGTTGATTTATTTTTAAAAAATTACACCGTTAAATAGAAAATTGAACGGCGAATCTAAAACTATATCAATATTGAAGATTGGTTAACATTTGACTGAGATATGAGCGTTTATAATGTTGGTACGTTTACATCGATTTCTCAAAAACTAGTTGATTTATTTTAAAAAAATTACACCGTTAAATAGAAAATTGAACGGCGAATCTAAAACTATATCAATATTGAAGATTAGTTAACATTTGACTGAGATATGAGCGTTTATAATGTTGGAACGTTTACATCGATTTCTCAAAAACTAGTCGATTTATTTAAGAATAATTACACCGTTAGATAGAAAATTGAACGGCGAATCTAAAACTACATCAATATTGAAGATTGGTTAACATTTGACTGAGATATGAGCGTTTATAATGTTGGTACGTTTACATCGATTTCTCAAAAACTAGTTGATTTATTTAAAAAAATTACACAGTTAGATAGAAAATTGAACGGCAAATCTAAAACTATATCAATATTGAAGATTAGTTAACATTTGACTGAGATATGAGCGTTTATAATGTTGGAACATTTACATCGATAACTCGAAACAAATTACACCATTAGATAGGAAATTGAATGGCGAACAGGGTAGGTTTGGTTCGGTTAGGTTAGGTGAACTTTTTTTTTTTTTTTTTTATGAGATATGAGCGTTTATAATGTTGGTACGTTTACATCGATTTCTCAAAAACTAGTTGATTTATTTAAAAAAATTACACAGTTAGATAGAAAATTGAACGGCAAATCTAAAACTATATCAATATTGAAGATTGGTTAACATTTGACTGAGATATGAGCGTTTATAATGTTGGTACGTTTACATCGATTTCTCAAAAACTAGTTGATTTATTTTAAAAAAATTACACCGTTAAATAGAAAATTGAACGGCGAATCTAAAACTATATCAATATTGAAGATTAGTTAACATTTGACTGAGATATGAGCGTTTATAATGTTGGTACGTTTACATCGATTTCTCAAAAACTAGTTGATTTATTTAAAAAAATTACACAGTTAGATAGAAAATTGAACGGCAAATCTAAAACTATATCAATATTGAAGATTGGTTAACATTTGACTGAGATATGAGCGTTTATAATGTTGGTACGTTTACATCGATTTCTCAAAAACTAGTTGATTTATTTTTAAAAAATTACACCGTTAAATAGAAAATTGAACGGCGAATCTAAAACTATATCAATATTGAAGATTGGTTAACATTTGACTGAGATATGAGCGTTTATAATGTTGGTACGTTTACATCGATTTCTCAAAAAACTAGTTGATTTATTTTAAAAAAATTACACCGTTAAATAGAAAATTGAACGGCAAATCTAAAACTATATCAATATTGAAGATTAGTTAACATTTGACTGAGATATGAGCGTTTATAATGTTGGTACGTTTACATCGATTTCTCAAAAACTAGTTGATTTATTTAAAAAAATTACACAGTTAGATAGAAAATTGAACGGCAAATCTAAAACTATATCAATATTGAAGATTGGTTAACATTTGACTGAGACATGAGCGTTTATAATGTTGGAACGTTTACATCGATTTCTCAAAAACTAGTCGATTTATTTTTAAAAAATTACACCGTTAAATAGAAAATTGAACGGCGAATCTAAAACTATATCAATATTGAAGATTGGTTAACATTTGACTGAGATATGAGCGTTTATAATGTTGGTACGTTTACATCGATTTCTCAAAAACTAGTTGATTTATTTTAAAAAAATTACACCGTTAAATAGAAAATTGAACGGCGAATCTAAAACTATATCAATATTGAAGATTAGTTAACATTTGACTGAGATATGAGCGTTTATAATGTTGGAACATTTACATCGATAACTCGAAACAAATTACACCATTAGATAGGAAATTGAATGGCGAACAGGGTAGGTTTGGTTCGGTTAGGTTAGGTGAACTTTTTTTTTTTTTTTTATGAGATATGAGCGTTTATAATGTTGGTACGTTTACATCGATTTCTCAAAAACTAGTTGATTTATTTAAAAAAATTACACAGTTAGATAGAAAATTGAACGGCAAATCTAAAACTATATCAATATTGAAGATTAGTTAACATTTGACTGAGACATGAGCGTTTATAATGTTGGAACGTTTACATCGATTTCTCAAAAACTAGTCGATTTATTTTTAAAAAATTACACCGTTAAATAGAAAATTGAACGGCGAATCTAAAACTATATCAATATTGAAGATTGGTTAACATTTGACTGAGATATGAGCGTTTATAATGTTGGTACGTTTACATCGATTTCTCAAAAACTAGTTGATTTATTTTAAAAAAATTACACCGTTAAATAGAAAATTGAACGGCGAATCTAAAACTATATCAATATTGAAGATTAGTTAACATTTGACTGAGATATGAGCGTTTATAATGTTGGAACGTTTACATCGATTTCTCAAAAACTAGTCGATTTATTTAAGAATAATTACACCGTTAGATAGAAAATTGAACGGCGAATCTAAAACTACATCAATATTGAAGATTGGTTAACATTTGACTGAGATATGAGCGTTTATAATGTTGGTACGTTTACATCGATTTCTCAAAAACTAGTTGATTTATTTAAAAAAATTACACAGTTAGATAGAAAATTGAACGGCAAATCTAAAACTATATCAATATTGAAGATTAGTTAACATTTGACTGAGATATGAGCGTTTATAATGTTGGAACATTTACATCGATAACTCGAAACAAATTACACCATTAGATAGGAAATTGAATGGCGAACAGGGTAGGTTTGGTTCGGTTAGGTTAGGTGAACTTTTTTTTTTTTTTTTTTATGAGATATGAGCGTTTATAATGTTGGTACGTTTACATCGATTTCTCAAAAACTAGTTGATTTATTTAAAAAAATTACACAGTTAGATAGAAAATTGAACGGCAAATCTAAAACTATATCAATATTGAAGATTGGTTAACATTTGACTGAGATATGAGCGTTTATAATGTTGGTACGTTTACATCGATTTCTCAAAAACTAGTTGATTTATTTTTAAAAAATTACACCGTTAAATAGAAAATTGAACGGCGAATCTAAAACTATATCAATATTGAAGATTGGTTAACATTTGACTGAGATATGAGCGTTTATAATGTTGGTACGTTTACATCGATTTCTCAAAAACTAGTTGATTTATTTTAAAAAAATTACACCGTTAAATAGAAAATTGAACGGCGAATCTAAAACTATATCAATATTGAAGATTAGTTAACATTTGACTGAGATATGAGCGTTTATAATGTTGGTACGTTTACATCGATTTCTCAAAAACTAGTTGATTTATTTAAAAAAATTACACAGTTAGATAGAAAATTGAACGGCAAATCTAAAACTATATCAATATTGAAGATTGGTTAACATTTGACTGAGATATGAGCGTTTATAATGTTGGTACGTTTACATCGATTTCTCAAAAACTAGTTGATTTATTTTTAAAAAATTACACCGTTAAATAGAAAATTGAACGGCGAATCTAAAACTATATCAATATTGAAGATTGGTTAACATTTGACTGAGATATGAGCGTTTATAATGTTGGTACGTTTACATCGATTTCTCAAAAACTAGTTGATTTATTTTAAAAAAATTACACCGTTAAATAGAAAATTGAACGGCGAATCTAAAACTATATCAATATTGAAGATTAGTTAACATTTGACTGAGATATGAGCGTTTATAATGTTGGTACGTTTACATCGATTTCTCAAAAACTAGTTGATTTATTTAAAAAAATTACACAGTTAGATAGAAAATTGAACGGCAAATCTAAAACTATATCAATATTGAAGATTGGTTAACATTTGACTGAGACATGAGCGTTTATAATGTTGGAACGTTTACATCGATTTCTCAAAAACTAGTCGATTTATTTTTAAAAAATTACACCGTTAAATAGAAAATTGAACGGCGAATCTAAAACTATATCAATATTGAAGATTGGTTAACATTTGACTGAGATATGAGCGTTTATAATGTTGGTACGTTTACATCGATTTCTCAAAAACTAGTTGATTTATTTTAAAAAAATTACACAGTTAGATAGAAAATTGAACGGCAAATCTAAAACTATATCAATATTGAAGATTAGTTAACATTTGACTGAGACATGAGCGTTTATAATGTTGGAACGTTTACATCGATTTCTCAAAAACTAGTCGATTTATTTTTAAAAAATTACACCGTTAAATAGAAAATTGAACGGCGAATCTAAAACTATATCAATATTGAAGATTGGTTAACATTTGACTGAGATATGAGCGTTTATAATGTTGGTACGTTTACATCGATTTCTCAAAAACTAGTTGATTTATTTTAAAAAAATTACACCGTTAAATAGAAAATTGAACGGCGAATCTAAAACTATATCAATATTGAAGATTAGTTAACATTTGACTGAGATATGAGCGTTTATAATGTTGGAACGTTTACATCGATTTCTCAAAAACTAGTCGATTTATTTAAGAATAATTACACCGTTAGATAGAAAATTGAACGGCGAATCTAAAACTACATCAATATTGAAGATTGGTTAACATTTGACTGAGATATGAGCGTTTATAATGTTGGTACGTTTACATCGATTTCTCAAAAACTAGTTGATTTATTTAAAAAAATTACACAGTTAGATAGAAAATTGAACGGCAAATCTAAAACTATATCAATATTGAAGATTAGTTAACATTTGACTGAGATATGAGCGTTTATAATGTTGGAACATTTACATCGATAACTCGAAACAAATTACACCATTAGATAGGAAATTGAATGGCGAACAGGGTAGGTTTGGTTCGGTTAGGTTAGGTGAACTTTTTTTTTTTTTTTTTTATGAGATATGAGCGTTTATAATGTTGGTACGTTTACATCGATTTCTCAAAAACTAGTTGATTTATTTAAAAAAATTACACAGTTAGATAGAAAATTGAACGGCAAATCTAAAACTATATCAATATTGAAGATTGGTTAACATTTGACTGAGATATGAGCGTTTATAATGTTGGTACGTTTACATCGATTTCTCAAAAACTAGTTGATTTATTTTTAAAAAATTACACCGTTAAATAGAAAATTGAACGGCGAATCTAAAACTATATCAATATTGAAGATTGGTTAACATTTGACTGAGATATGAGCGTTTATAATGTTGGTACGTTTACATCGATTTCTCAAAAACTAGTTGATTTATTTTAAAAAAATTACACCGTTAAATAGAAAATTGAACGGCGAATCTAAAACTATATCAATATTGAAGATTAGTTAACATTTGACTGAGATATGAGCGTTTATAATGTTGGTACGTTTACATCGATTTCTCAAAAACTAGTTGATTTATTTAAAAAAATTACACAGTTAGATAGAAAATTGAACGGCAAATCTAAAACTATATCAATATTGAAGATTGGTTAACATTTGACTGAGATATGAGCGTTTATAATGTTGGTACGTTTACATCGATTTCTCAAAAACTAGTTGATTTATTTTTAAAAAATTACACCGTTAAATAGAAAATTGAACGGCGAATCTAAAACTATATCAATATTGAAGATTGGTTAACATTTGACTGAGATATGAGCGTTTATAATGTTGGTACGTTTACATCGATTTCTCAAAAACTAGTTGATTTATTTTAAAAAAATTACACCGTTAAATAGAAAATTGAACGGCGAATCTAAAACTATATCAATATTGAAGATTAGTTAACATTTGACTGAGATATGAGCGTTTATAATGTTGGTACGTTTACATCGATTTCTCAAAAACTAGTTGATTTATTTAAAAAAATTACACAGTTAGATAGAAAATTGAACGGCAAATCTAAAACTATATCAATATTGAAGATTGGTTAACATTTGACTGAGACATGAGCGTTTATAATGTTGGAACGTTTACATCGATTTCTCAAAAACTAGTCGATTTATTTTTAAAAAATTACACCGTTAAATAGAAAATTGAACGGCGAATCTAAAACTATATCAATATTGAAGATTGGTTAACATTTGACTGAGATATGAGCGTTTATAATGTTGGTACGTTTACATCGATTTCTCAAAAACTAGTTGATTTATTTTAAAAAAATTACACCGTTAAATAGAAAATTGAACGGCGAATCTAAAACTATATCAATATTGAAGATTAGTTAACATTTGACTGAGATATGAGCGTTTATAATGTTGGAACATTTACATCGATAACTCGAAACAAATTACACCATTAGATAGGAAATTGAATGGCGAACAGGGTAGGTTTGGTTCGGTTAGGTTAGGTGAACTTTTTTTTTTTTTTTTATGAGATATGAGCGTTTATAATGTTGGTACGTTTACATCGATTTCTCAAAAACTAGTTGATTTATTTAAAAAAATTACACAGTTAGATAGAAAATTGAACGGCAAATCTAAAACTATATCAATATTGAAGATTGGTAAACATTTGACTGAGATATGAGCGTTTATAATGTTGGAACGTTTACATCGATTTCTCAAAAACTAGTTGATTTATTTTAAAAAAATTTCACCGTTAAATAGAAAATTGAACGGCGAATCTAAAACTATATCAATATTGAAGATTGGTTAACATTTGACTGAGATATGAGCGTTTATAATGTTGGTACGTTTACATCGATTTCTCAAAAACTAGTTGATTTATTTAAAAAAATTACACAGTTAGATAGAAAATTGAACGGCGAATCTAAAACTATATCAATATTGAAGATTAGTTAACATTTGACTGAGATATGAGCGTTTATAATGTTGGAACATTTACATCGATAACTCGAAACAAATTACACCATTAGATAGGAAATTGAATGGCGAACAGGGTAGGTTTGGTTCGGTTAGGTTAGGTGAACTTTTTTTTTTTTTTTTTTATGAGATATGAGCGTTTATAATGTTGGTACGTTTACATCGATTTCTCAAAAACTAGTTGATTTATTTAAAAAAATTACACAGTTAGATAGAAAATTGAACGGCAAATCTAAAACTATATCAATATTGAAGATTGGTTAACATTTGACTGAGATATGAGCGTTTATAATGTTGGTACGTTTACATCGATTTCTCAAAAACTAGTTGATTTATTTTTAAAAAATTACACCGTTAAATAGAAAATTGAACGGCAAATCTAAAACTATATCAATATTGAAGATTGGTTAACATTTGACTGAGATATGAGCGTTTATAATGTTGGTACGTTTACATCGATTTCTCAAAAACTAGTTGATTTATTTTAAAAAAATTACACCGTTAAATAGAAAATTGAACGGCGAATCTAAAACTATATCAATATTGAAGATTAGTTAACATTTGACTGAGATATGAGCGTTTATAATGTTGGTACGTTTACATCGATTTCTCAAAAACTAGTTGATTTATTTAAAAAAATTACACAGTTAGATAGAAAATTGAACGGCAAATCTAAAACTATATCAATATTGAAGATTGGTTAACATTTGACTGAGATATGAGCGTTTATAATGTTGGTACGTTTACATCGATTTCTCAAAAACTAGTTGATTTATTTTTAAAAAATTACACCGTTAAATAGAAAATTGAACGGCGAATCTAAAACTATATCAATATTGAAGATTGGTTAACATTTGACTGAGATATGAGCGTTTATAATGTTGGTACGTTTACATCGATTTCTCAAAAACTAGTTGATTTATTTTAAAAAAATTACACCGTTAAATAGAAAATTGAACGGCGAATCTAAAACTATATCAATATTGAAGATTGGTTAACATTTGACTGAGATATGAGCGTTTATAATGTTGGTACGTTTACATCGATTTCTCAAAAACTAGTTGATTTATTTTAAAAAAATTACACCGTTAAATAGAAAATTGAACGGCGAATCTAAAACTATATCAATATTGAAGATTAGTTAACATTTGACTGAGATATGAGCGTTTATAATGTTGGAACATTTACATCGATAACTCGAAACAAATTACACCATTAGATAGGAAATTGAATGGCGAACAGGGTAGGTTTGGTTCGGTTAGGTTAGGTGAACTTTTTTTTTTTTTTTTATGAGATATGAGCGTTTATAATGTTGGTACGTTTACATCGATTTCTCAAAAACTAGTTGATTTATTTTAAAAAAATTTCACCGTTAAATAGAAAATTGAACGGCGAATCTAAAACTATATCAATATTGAAGATTTGTTAACATTTGACTGAGATATGAGCGTTTATAATGTTGGAACATTTACATCGATAACTCGAAACAAATTACACCATTCGATAGGAAATTGAATGGCGAACAGGGTAGGTTTGGTTCGGTTAGGTTAGGTGAACTTTTTTTTTTTTTTTTTTATGAGATATGAGCGTTTATAATGTTGGTACGTTTACATCGATTTCTCAAAAACTAGTTGATTTATTTAAAAAAATTACACAGTTAGATAGAAAATTGAACGGCGAATCTAAAACTATATCAATATTGAAGATTGGTTAACATTTGACTGAGATATGAGCGTTTATAATGTTGGAACATTTACATCGATAACTCGAAACAAATTACACCATTAGATAGGAAATTGAATGGCGAACAGGGTAGGTTTGGTTCGGTTAGGTTAGGTGAACTTTTTTTTTTTTTTTTTTTTTATGAGATATGAGCATTTATAATGTTGGTACGTTTACATCGATTTCTCAAAAACTAGTTGATTTATTAAAAAAAATTACACAGTTAGATAGAAAATTGAACGGCGAATCTAAAACTATATCAATATTGAAGATTGGTTAACATTTGACTGAGATATGAGCGTTTATAATGTTGGTACGTTTACATCGATTTCTCAAAAACTAGTTGATTTATTTAAAAAAATTACACAGTTAGATAGAAAATTGAACGGCAAATCTAAAACTATATCAATATTGAAGATTGGTTAACATTTGACTGAGATATGAGCGTTTATAATGTTGGTACGTTTACATCGATTTCTCAAAAACTAGTTGATTTATTTAAAAAAATTACACAGTTAGATAGAAAATTGAACGGCGAATCTAAAACTATATCAATATTGAAGATTGGTTAACATTTGACTGAGATATGAGCGTTTATAATGTTGGAACATTTACATCGATAACTCGAAACAAATTACACCATTAGATAGGAAATTGAATGGCGAACAGGGTAGGTTTGGTTCGGTTAGGTTAGGTGAACTTTTTTTTTTTTTTTTATGAGATATGAGCGTTTATAATGTTGGTACGTTTACATCGATTTCTCAAAAACTAGTTGATTTATTTTAAAAAAATTTCACCGTTAAATAGAAAATTGAACGGCGAATCTAAAACTATATCAATATTGAAGATTTGTTAACATTTGACTGAGATATGAGCGTTTATAATGTTGGAACATTTACATCGATAACTCGAAACAAATTACACCATTCGATAGGAAATTGAATGGCGAACAGGGTAGGTTTGGTTCGGTTAGGTTAGGTGAACTTTTTTTTTTTTTTTTTTATGAGATATGAGCGTTTATAATGTTGGTACGTTTACATCGATTTCTCAAAAACTAGTTGATTTATTTAAAAAAATTACACAGTTAGATAGAAAATTGAACGGCGAATCTAAAACTATATCAATATTGAAGATTGGTTAACATTTGACTGAGATATGAGCGTTTATAATGTTGGAACATTTACATCGATAACTCGAAACAAATTACACCATTAGATAGGAAATTGAATGGCGAACAGGGTAGGTTTGGTTCGGTTAGGTTAGGTGAACTTTTTTTTTTTTTTTTTTTTTATGAGATATGAGCATTTATAATGTTGGTACGTTTACATCGATTTCTCAAAAACTAGTTGATTTATTAAAAAAAATTACACAGTTAGATAGAAAATTGAACGGCGAATCTAAAACTATATCAATATTGAAGATTGGTTAACATTTGACTGAGATATGAGCGTTTATAATGTTGGTACGTTTACATCGATTTCTCAAAAACTAGTTGATTTATTTAAAAAAATTACACAGTTAGATAGAAAATTGAACGGCAAATCTAAAACTATATCAATATTGAAGATTGGTTAACATTTGACTGAGATATGAGCGTTTATAATGTTGGTACGTTTACATCGATTTCTCAAAAACTAGTTGATTTATTTAAAAAAATTACACAGTTAGATAGAAAATTGAACGGCGAATCTAAAACTATATCAATATTGAAGATTGGTTAACATTTGACTGAGATATGAGCGTTTATAATGTTGGTACGTTTACATCGATTTCTCAAAAACTAGTTGATTTATTTAAAAAAATTACACAGTTAGATAGAAAATTGAACGGCAAATCTAAAACTATATCAATATTGAAGATTGGTTAACATTTGACTGAGATATGAGCGTTTATAATGTTGGAACATTTACATCGATAACTCGAAACAAATTACACCATTAGATAGGAAATTGAATGGCGAACAGGGTAGGTTTGGTTCGGTTAGGTTAGGTGAACTTTTTTTTTTTATTTTATGAGATATGAGCGTTTATAATGTTGGTACGTTTACATCGATTTCTCAAAAACTAGTTGATTTATTTAAAAAAATTACACAGATAGAAAATTGAACGGCAAATCTAAAACTATATCAATATTGAAGATTGGTTAACATTTGACTGAGATATGAGCGTTTATAATGTTGGAACATTTACATCGATAACTCGAAACAAATTACACCATTAGATAGGAAATTGAATGGCGAACAGGGTAGGTTTGGTTCGGTTAGGTTAGGTGAACTTTTTTTTTTTTATTTTATGAGATATGAGCGTTTATAATGTTGGTACGTTTACATCGATTTCTCAAAAACTAGTTGATTTATTTAAAAAAATTACACAGTTAGATAGAAAATTGAACGGCGAATCTAAAACTATATCAATATTGAAGATTAGTTAACATTTGACTGAGATATGAGCGTTTATAATGTTGGAACATTTACATCGATAACTCGAAACAAATTACACCATTAGATAGGAAATTGAATGGCGAACAGGGTAGGTTTGGTTCGGTTAGGTTAGGTGAACTTTTTTTTTTTTTTTTTTATGAGATATGAGCGTTTATAATGTTGGTACGTTTACATCGATTTCTCAAAAACTAGTTGATTTATTTAAAAAAATTACACAGTTAGATAGAAAATTGAACGGCAAATCTAAAACTATATCAATATTGAAGATTGGTTAACATTTGACTGAGATATGAGCGTTTATAATGTTGGTACGTTTACATCGATTTCTCAAAAACTAGTTGATTTATTTTTAAAAAATTACACCGTTAAATAGAAAATTGAACGGCGAATCTAAAACTATATCAATATTGAAGATTGGTTAACATTTGACTGAGATATGAGCGTTTATAATGTTGGTACGTTTACATCGATTTCTCAAAAACTAGTTGATTTATTTTAAAAAAATTACACCGTTAAATAGAAAATTGAACGGCGAATCTAAAACTATATCAATATTGAAGATTAGTTAACATTTGACTGAGATATGAGCGTTTATAATGTTGGAACATTTACATCGATAACTCGAAACAAATTACACCATTAGATAGGAAATTGAATGGCGAACAGGGTAGGTTTGGTTCGGTTAGGTTAGGTGAACTTTTTTTTTTTTTTTTTTATGAGATATGAGCGTTTATAATGTTGGTACGTTTACATCGATTTCTCAAAAACTAGTTGATTTATTTAAAAAAATTACACAGTTAGATAGAAAATTGAACGGCGAATCTAAAACTATATCAATATTGAAGATTAGTTAACATTTGACTGAGATATGAGCGTTTATAATGTTGGAACATTTACATCGATAACTCGAAACAAATTACACCATTAGATAGGAAATTGAATGGCGAACAGGGTAGGTTTGGTTCGGTTAGGTTAGGTGAACTTTTTTTTTTTTTTTTTTATGAGATATGAGCGTTTATAATGTTGGTACGTTTACATCGATTTCTCAAAAACTAGTTGATTTATTTAAAAAAATTACACAGTTAGATAGAAAATTGAACGGCAAATCTAAAACTATATCAATATTGAAGATTGGTTAACATTTGACTGAGATATGAGCGTTTATAATGTTGGTACGTTTACATCGATTTCTCAAAAACTAGTTGATTTATTTTTAAAAAATTACACCGTTAAATAGAAAATTGAACGGCGAATCTAAAACTATATCAATATTGAAGATTGGTTAACATTTGACTGAGATATGAGCGTTTATAATGTTGGTACGTTTACATCGATTTCTCAAAAACTAGTTGATTTATTTTAAAAAAATTACACCGTTAAATAGAAAATTGAACGGCGAATCTAAACCTATATCAATATTGAAGATTAGTTAACATTTGACTGAGATATGAGCGTTTATAATGTTGGTACGTTTACATCGATTTCTCAAAAACTAGTTGATTTATTTAAAAAAATTACACAGTTAGATAGAAAATTGAACGGCAAATCTAAAACTATATCAATATTGAAGATTGGTTAACATTTGACTGAGATATGAGCGTTTATAATGTTGGTACGTTTACATCGATTTCTCAAAAACTAGTTGATTTATTTTTAAAAAATTACACCGTTAAATAGAAAATTGAACGGCGAATCTAAAACTATATCAATATTGAAGATTAGTTAACATTTGACTGAGATATGAGCGTTTATAATGTTGGAACATTTACATCGATAACTCGAAACAAATTACACCATTAGATAGGAAATTGAATGGCGAACAGGGTAGGTTTGGTTCGGTTAGGTTAGGTGAACTTTTTTTTTTTTTTTTTATGAGATATGAGCGTTTATAATGTTGGTACGTTTACATCGATTTCTCAAAAACTAGTTGATTTATTTAAAAAAATTACACAGTTAGATAGAAAATTGAACGGCAAATCTAAAACTATATCAATATTGAAGATTAGTTAACATTTGACTGAGATATGAGCGTTTATAATGTTGGAACATTTACATCGATAACTCGAAACAAATTACACCATTAGATAGGAAATTGAATGGCGAACAGGGTAGGTTTGGTTCGGTTAGGTTAGGTGAACTTTTTTTTTTTTTTTTATGAGATATGAGCGTTTATAATGTTGGTACGTTTACATCGATTTCTCAAAAACTAGTTGATTTATTTAAAAAAATTACACAGTTAGATAGAAAATTGAACGGCAAATCTAAAACTATATCAATATTGAAGATTGGTAAACATTTGACTGAGATATGAGCGTTTATAATGTTGGAACGTTTACATCGATTTCTCAAAAACTAGTTGATTTATTTTAAAAAAATTTCACCGTTAAATAGAAAATTGAACGGCGAATCTAAAACTATATCAATATTGAAGATTGGTTAACATTTGACTGAGATATGAGCGTTTATAATGTTGGTACGTTTACATCGATTTCTCAAAAACTAGTTGATTTATTTAAAAAAATTACACAGTTAGATAGAAAATTGAACGGCGAATCTAAAACTATATCAATATTGAAGATTAGTTAACATTTGACTGAGATATGAGCGTTTATAATGTTGGAACATTTACATCGATAACTCGAAAACTAGTTGATTTATTTAAAAAAATTACACAGTTAGATAGAAAATTGAACGGCGAATCTAAAACTATATCAATATTGAAGATTAGTTAACATTTGACTGAGATATGAGCGTTTATAATGTTGGAACATTTACATCGATAACTCGAAACAAATTACACCATTAGATAGGAAATTGAATGGCGAACAGGGTAGGTTTGGTTCGGTTAGGTTAGGTGAACTTTTTTTTTTTTTTTTTATGAGATATGAGCGTTTATAATGTTGGTACGTTTACATCGATTTCTCAAAAACTAGTTGATTTATTTTAAAAAAATTTCACCGTTAAATAGAAAATTGAACGGCGAATCTAAAACTATATCAATATTGAAGATTAGTTAACATTTGACTGAGATATGAGCGTTTATAATGTTGGTACGTTTACATCGATTTCTCAAAAACTAGTTGATTTATTTAAAAAAATTACACAGTTAGATAGAAAATTGAACGGCAAATCTAAAACTATATCAATATTGAAGATTGGTTAACATTTGACTGAGATATGAGCGTTTATAATGTTGGTACGTTTACATCGATTTCTCAAAAACTAGTTGATTTATTTTTAAAAAATTACACCGTTAAATAGAAAATTGAACGGCGAATCTAAAACTATATCAATATTGAAGATTGGTTAACATTTGACTGAGATATGAGCGTTTATAATGTTGGTACGTTTACATCGATTTCTCAAAAACTAGTTGATTTATTTTAAAAAAATTACACCGTTAAATAGAAAATTGAACGGCGAATCTAAAACTATATCAATATTGAAGATTAGTTAACATTTGACTGAGATATGAGCGTTTATAATGTTGGAACATTTACATCGATAACTCGAAACAAATTACACCATTAGATAGGAAATTGAATGGCGAACAGGGTAGGTTTGGTTCGGTTAGGTTAGGTGAACTTTTTTTTTTTTTTTTTATGAGATATGAGCGTTTATAATGTTGGTACGTTTACATCGATTTCTCAAAAACTAGTTGATTTATTTAAAAAAATTACACAGTTAGATAGAAAATTGAACGGCAAATCTAAAACTATATCAATATTGAAGATTAGTTAACATTTGACTGAGATATGAGCGTTTATAATGTTGGAACATTTACATCGATAACTCGAAACAAATTACACCATTAGATAGGAAATTGAATGGCGAACAGGGTAGGTTTGGTTCGGTTAGGTTAGGTGAACTTTTTTTTTTTTTTTTATGAGATATGAGCGTTTATAATGTTGGTACGTTTACATCGATTTCTCAAAAACTAGTTGATTTATTTAAAAAAATTACACAGTTAGATAGAAAATTGAACGGCAAATCTAAAACTATATCAATATTGAAGATTAGTTAACATTTGACTGAGATATGAGCGTTTATAATGTTGGAACATTTACATCGATAACTCGAAACAAATTACACCATTCGATAGGAAATTGAATGGCGAACAGGGTAGGTTTGGTTCGGTTAGGTTAGGTGAACTTTTTTTTTTTTTTTTTTATGAGATATGAGCGTTTATAATGTTGGTACGTTTACATCGATTTCTCAAAAACTAGTTGATTTATTTAAAAAAATTACACAGATAGAAAATTGAACGGCGAATCTAAAACTATATCAATATTGAAGATTGGTTAACATTTGACTGAGATATGAGCGTTTATAATGTTGGAACATTTACATCGATTTCTCAAAAACTAGTTGATTTATTTAAAAAAATTACACAGTTAGATAGAAAATTGAACGGCAAATCTAAAACTATATCAATATTGAAGATTGGTTAACATTTGACTGAGACATGAGCGTTTATAATGTTGGAACGTTTACATCGATTTCTCAAAAACTAGTCGATTTATTTTTAAAAAATTACACCGTTAAATAGAAAATTGAACGGCGAATCTAAAACTATATCAATATTGAAGATTGGTTAACATTTGACTGAGATATGAGCGTTTATAATGTTGGTACGTTTACATCGATTTCTCAAAAACTAGTTGATTTATTTTAAAAAAATTACACCGTTAAATAGAAAATTGAACGGCGAATCTAAAACTATATCAATATTGAAGATTAGTTAACATTTGACTGAGATATGAGCGTTTATAATGTTGGAACATTTACATCGATAACTCGAAACAAATTACACCATTAGATAGGAAATTGAATGGCGAACAGGGTAGGTTTGGTTCGGTTAGGTTAGGTGAACTTTTTTTTTTTTTTTTATGAGATATGAGCGTTTATAATGTTGGTACGTTTACATCGATTTCTCAAAAACTAGTTGATTTATTTTAAAAAAATTTCACCGTTAAATAGAAAATTGAACGGCGAATCTAAAACTATATCAATATTGAAGATTTGTTAACATTTGACTGAGATATGAGCGTTTATAATGTTGGAACATTTACATCGATAACTCGAAACAAATTACACCATTCGATAGGAAATTGAATGGCGAACAGGGTAGGTTTGGTTCGGTTAGGTTAGGTGAACTTTTTTTTTTTTTTTTTATGAGATATGAGCGTTTATAATGTTGGTACGTTTACATCGATTTCTCAAAAACTAGTTGATTTATTTAAAAAAATTACACAGTTAGATAGAAAATTGAACGGCGAATCTAAAACTATATCAATATTGAAGATTGGTTAACATTTGACTGAGATATGAGCGTTTATAATGTTGGAACATTTACATCGATAACTCGAAACAAATTACACCATTAGATAGGAAATTGAATGGCGAACAGGGTAGGTTTGGTTCGGTTAGGTTAGGTGAACTTTTTTTTTTTTTTTTTTTTTATGAGATATGAGCATTTATAATGTTGGTACGTTTACATCGATTTCTCAAAAACTAGTTGATTTATTAAAAAAAATTACACAGTTAGATAGAAAATTGAACGGCAAATCTAAAACTATATCAATATTGAAGATTAGTTAACATTTGACTGAGATATGAGCGTTTATAATGTTGGAACATTTACATCGATAACTCGAAACAAATTACACCATTCGATAGGAAATTGAATGGCGAACAGGGTAGGTTTGGTTCGGTTAGGTTAGGTGAACTTTTTTTTTTTTTTTTTTATGAGATATGAGCGTTTATAATGTTGGTACGTTTACATCGATTTCTCAAAAACTAGTTGATTTATTTAAAAAAATTACACAGTTAGATAGAAAATTGAACGGCGAATCTAAAACTATATCAATATTGAAGATTGGTTAACATTTGACTGAGATATGAGCGTTTATAATGTTGGAACATTTACATCGATAACTCGAAACAAATTACACCATTAGATAGGAAATTGAATGGCGAACAGGGTAGGTTTGGTTCGGTTAGGTTAGGTGAACTTTTTTTTTTTTTTTTTTTTTATGAGATATGAGCATTTATAATGTTGGTACGTTTACATCGATTTCTCAAAAACTAGTTGATTTATTAAAAAAAATTACACAGTTAGATAGAAAATTGAACGGCAAATCTAAAACTATATCAATATTGAAGATTAGTTAACATTTGACTGAGATATGAGCGTTTATAATGTTGGAACATTTACATCGATAACTCGAAACAAATTACACCATTAGATAGGAAATTGAATGGCGAACAGGGTAGGTTTGGTTCGGTTAGGTTAGGTGAACTTTTTTTTTTTTTTTTTTATGAGATATGAGCGTTTATAATGTTGGTACGTTTACATCGATTTCTCAAAAACTAGTTGATTTATTTAAAAAAATTACACCGTTAAATAGAAAATTGAACGGCGAATCTAAAACTATATCAATATTGAAGATTGGTTAACATTTGACTGAGATATGAGCGTTTATAATGTTGGTACGTTTACATCGATTTCTCAAAAACTAGTTGATTTATTTAAAAAAATTACACAGTTAGATAGAAAATTGAACGGCAAATCTAAAACTATATCAATATTGAAGATTGGTTAACATTTGACTGAGATATGAGCGTTTATAATGTTGGAACATTTACATCGATAACTCGAAACAAATTACACCATTAGATAGGAAATTGAATGGCGAACAGGGTAGGTTTGGTTCGGTTAGGTTAGGTGAACTTTTTTTTTTTATTTTATGAGATATGAGCGTTTATAATGTTGGTACGTTTACATCGATTTCTCAAAAACTAGTTGATTTATTTAAAAAAATTACACAGTTAGATAGAAAATTGAACGGCAAATCTAAAACTATATCAATATTGAAGATTAGTTAACATTTGACTGAGATATGAGCGTTTATAATGTTGGAACATTTACATCGATAACTCGAAACAAATTACACCATTCGATAGGAAATTGAATGGCGAACAGGGTAGGTTTGGTTCGGTTAGGTTAGGTGAACTTTTTTTTTTTTTTTTTTATGAGATATGAGCGTTTATAATGTTGGTACGTTTACATCGATTTCTCAAAAACTAGTTGATTTATTTAAAAAAATTACACAGTTAGATAGAAAATTGAACGGCGAATCTAACACTATATCAATATTGAAGATTGGTTAACATTTGACTGAGATATGAGCGTTTATAATGTTGGAACATTTACATCGATAACTCGAAACAAATTACACCATTAGATAGGAAATTGAATGGCGAACAGGGTAGGTTTGGTTCGGTTAGGTTAGGTGAACTTTTTTTTTTTTTTTTTTTTTATGAGATATGAGCATTTATAATGTTGGTACGTTTACATCGATTTCTCAAAAACTAGTTGATTTATTAAAAAAAATTACACAGTTAGATAGAAAATTGAACGGCAAATCTAAAACTATATCAATATTGAAGATTAGTTAACATTTGACTGAGATATGAGCGTTTATAATGTTGGAACATTTACATCGATAACTCGAAACAAATTACACCATTAGATAGGAAATTGAATGGCGAACAGGGTAGGTTTGGTTCGGTTAGGTTAGGTGAACTTTTTTTTTTTTTTTTTTATGAGATATGAGCGTTTATAATGTTGGTACGTTTACATCGATTTCTCAAAAACTAGTTGATTTATTTAAAAAAATTACACAGTTAGATAGAAAATTGAACGGCGAATCTAAAACTATATCAATATTGAAGATTGGTTAACATTTGACTGAGATATGAGCGTTTATAATGTTGGAACATTTACATCGATAACTCGAAACAAATTACACCATTAGATAGGAAATTGAATGGCGAACAGGGTAGGTTTGGTTCGGTTAGGTTAGGTGAACTTTTTTTTTTTTTTTTTTTTTATGAGATATGAGCATTTATAATGTTGGTACGTTTACATCGATTTCTCAAAAACTAGTTGATTTATTAAAAAAAATTACACAGTTAGATAGAAAATTGAACGGCAAATCTAAAACTATATCAATATTGAAGATTAGTTAACATTTGACTGAGATATGAGCGTTTATAATGTTGGAACATTTACATCGATAACTCGAAACAAATTACACCATTAGATAGGAAATTGAATGGCGAACAGGGTAGGTTTGGTTCGGTTAGGTTAGGTGAACTTTTTTTTTTTTTTTTTTATGAGATATGAGCGTTTATAATGTTGGTACGTTTACATCGATTTCTCAAAAACTAGTTGATTTATTTAAAAAAATTACACCGTTAAATAGAAAATTGAACGGCGAATCTAAAACTATATCAATATTGAAGATTGGTTAACATTTGACTGAGATATGAGCGTTTATAATGTTGGTACGTTTACATCGATTTCTCAAAAACTAGTTGATTTATTTAAAAAAATTACACAGTTAGATAGAAAATTGAACGGCAAATCTAAAACTATATCAATATTGAAGATTGGTTAACATTTGACTGAGATATGAGCGTTTATAATGTTGGAACATTTACATCGATAACTCGAAACAAATTACACCATTAGATAGGAAATTGAATGGCGAACAGGGTAGGTTTGGTTCGGTTAGGTTAGGTGAACTTTTTTTTTTTATTTTATGAGATATGAGCGTTTATAATGTTGGTACGTTTACATCGATTTCTCAAAAACTAGTTGATTTATTTAAAAAAATTACACAGTTAGATAGAAAATTGAACGGCGAATCTAAAACTATATCAATATTGAAGATTAGTTAACATTTGACTGAGATATGAGCGTTTATAATGTTGGAACATTTACATCGATAACTCGAAACAAATTACACCATTAGATAGGAAATTGAATGGCGAACAGGGTAGGTTTGGTTCGGTTAGGTTAGGTGAACTTTTTTTTTTTTTTTTTTATGAGATATGAGCGTTTATAATGTTGGTACGTTTACATCGATTTCTCAAAAACTAGTTGATTTATTTAAAAAAATTACACAGTTAGATAGAAAATTGAACGGCAAATCTAAAACTATATCAATATTGAAGATTGGTTAACATTTGACTGAGACATGAGCGTTTATAATGTTGGAACGTTTACATCGATTTCTCAAAAACTAGTCGATTTATTTTTAAAAAATTACACCGTTAAATAGAAAATTGAACGGCGAATCTAAAACTATATCAATATTGAAGATTGGTTAACATTTGACTGAGATATGAGCGTTTATAATGTTGGTACGTTTACATCGATTTCTCAAAAACTAGTTGATTTATTTTAAAAAAATTACACCGTTAAATAGAAAATTGAACGGCGAATCTAAAACTATATCAATATTGAAGATTAGTTAACATTTGACTGAGATATGAGCGTTTATAATGTTGGAACATTTACATCGATAACTCGAAACAAATTACACCATTAGATAGGAAATTGAATGGCGAACAGGGTAGGTTTGGTTCGGTTAGGTTAGGTGAACTTTTTTTTTTTTTTTTTATGAGATATGAGCGTTTATAATGTTGGTACGTTTACATCGATTTCTCAAAAACTAGTTGATTTATTTAAAAAAATTACACAGTTAGATAGAAAATTGAACGGCAAATCTAAAACTATATCAATATTGAAGATTAGTTAACATTTGACTGAGATATGAGCGTTTATAATGTTGGAACATTTACATCGATAACTCGAAACAAATTACACCATTAGATAGGAAATTGAATGGCGAACAGGGTAGGTTTGGTTCGGTTAGGTTAGGTGAACTTTTTTTTTTTTTTTTATGAGATATGAGCGTTTATAATGTTGGTACGTTTACATCGATTTCTCAAAAACTAGTTGATTTATTTAAAAAAATTACACAGTTAGATAGAAAATTGAACGGCGAATCTAAAACTATATCAATATTGAAGATTGGTTAACATTTGACTGAGATATGAGCGTTTATAATGTTGGAACATTTACATCGATAACTCGAAACAAATTACACCATTAGATAGGAAATTGAATGGCGAACAGGGTAGGTTTGGTTCGGTTAGGTTAGGTGAACTTTTTTTTTTTTTTTTTTTATGAGATATGAGCGTTTATAATGTTGGTACGTTTACATCGATTTCTCAAAAACTAGTTGATTTATTTAAAAAAATTACACAGTTAGATAGAAAATTGAACGGCGAATCTAAAACTATATCAATATTGAAGATTGGTTAACATTTGACTGAGATATGAGCGTTTATAATGTTGGAACATTTACATCGATAACTCGAAACAAATTACACCATTAGATAGGAAATTGAATGGCGAACAGGGTAGGTTTGGTTCGGTTAGGTTAGGTGAACTTTTTTTTTTTTTTTTTTTTTTATGAGATATGAGCATTTATAATGTTGGTACGTTTACATCGATTTCTCAAAAACTAGTTGATTTATTAAAAAAAATTACACAGTTAGATAGAAAATTGAACGGCAAATCTAAAACTATATCAATATTGAAGATTAGTTAACATTTGACTGAGATATGAGCGTTTATAATGTTGGAACATTTACATCGATAACTCGAAACAAATTACACCATTAGATAGGAAATTGAATGGCGAACAGGGTAGGTTTGGTTCGGTTAGGTTAGGTGAACTTTTTTTTTTTTTTTTTTATGAGATATGAGCGTTTATAATGTTGGTACGTTTACATCGATTTCTCAAAAACTAGTTGATTTATTTAAAAAAATTACACCGTTAAATAGAAAATTGAACGGCGAATCTAAAACTATATCAATATTGAAGATTGGTTAACATTTGACTGAGATATGAGCGTTTATAATGTTGGTACGTTTACATCGATTTCTCAAAAACTAGTTGATTTATTTAAAAAAATTACACAGTTAGATAGAAAATTGAACGGCGAATCTAAAACTATATCAATATTGAAGATTGGTTAACATTTGACTGAGATATGAGCGTTTATAATGTTGGAACATTTACATCGATAACTCGAAACAAATTACACCATTAGATAGGAAATTGAATGGCGAACAGGGTAGGTTTGGTTCGGTTAGGTTAGGTGAACTTTTTTTTTTTTTTTTTTTTTATGAGATATGAGCATTTATAATGTTGGTACGTTTACATCGATTTCTCAAAAACTAGTTGATTTATTAAAAAAAATTACACAGTTAGATAGAAAATTGAACGGCAAATCTAAAACTATATCAATATTGAAGATTGGTTAACATTTGACTGAGATATGAGCGTTTATAATGTTGGAACATTTACATCGATAACTCGAAACAAATTACACCATTAGATAGGAAATTGAATGGCGAACAGGGTAGGTTTGGTTCGGTTAGGTTAGGTGAACTTTTTTTTTTTATTTTATGAGATATGAGCGTTTATAATGTTGGTACGTTTACATCGATTTCTCAAAAACTAGTTGATTTATTTAAAAAAATTACACAGTTAGATAGAAAATTGAACGGCGAATCTAAAACTATATCAATATTGAAGATTAGTTAACATTTGACTGAGATATGAGCGTTTATAATGTTGGAACATTTACATCGATAACTCGAAACAAATTACACCATTAGATAGGAAATTGAATGGCGAACAGGGTAGGTTTGGTTCGGTTAGGTTAGGTGAACTTTTTTTTTTTTTTTTTTATGAGATATGAGCGTTTATAATGTTGGTACGTTTACATCGATTTCTCAAAAACTAGTTGATTTATTTAAAAAAATTACACAGTTAGATAGAAAATTGAACGGCAAATCTAAAACTATATCAATATTGAAGATTGGTTAACATTTGACTGAGACATGAGCGTTTATAATGTTGGAACGTTTACATCGATTTCTCAAAAACTAGTCGATTTATTTTTAAAAAATTACACCGTTAAATAGAAAATTGAACGGCGAATCTAAAACTATATCAATATTGAAGATTGGTTAACATTTGACTGAGATATGAGCGTTTATAATGTTGGTACGTTTACATCGATTTCTCAAAAACTAGTTGATTTATTTTAAAAAAATTACACCGTTAAATAGAAAATTGAACGGCAAATCTAAAACTATATCAATATTGAAGATTAGTTAACATTTGACTGAGACATGAGCGTTTATAATGTTGGAACGTTTACATCGATTTCTCAAAAACTAGTTGATTTATTTAAAAAAATTACACAGTTAGATAGAAAATTGAACGGCAAATCTAAAACTATATCAATATTGAAGATTGGTTAACATTTGACTGAGATATGAGCGTTTATAATGTTGGAACATTTACATCGATAACTCGAAACAAATTACACCATTAGATAGGAAATTGAATGGCGAACAGGGTAGGTTTGGTTCGGTTAGGTTAGGTGAACTTTTTTTTTTTTATTTTATGAGATATGAGCGTTTATAATGTTGGTACGTTTACATCGATTTCTCAAAAACTAGTTGATTTATTTAAAAAAATTACACAGTTAGATAGAAAATTGAACGGCGAATCTAAAACTATATCAATATTGAAGATTAGTTAACATTTGACTGAGATATGAGCGTTTATAATGTTGGAACATTTACATCGATAACTCGAAACAAATTACACCATTAGATAGGAAATTGAATGGCGAACAGGGTAGGTTTGGTTCGGTTAGGTTAGGTGAACTTTTTTTTTTTTTTTTTTATGAGATATGAGCGTTTATAATGTTGGTACGTTTACATCGATTTCTCAAAAACTAGTTGATTTATTTAAAAAAATTACACAGTTAGATAGAAAATTGAACGGCAAATCTAAAACTATATCAATATTGAAGATTGGTTAACATTTGACTGAGACATGAGCGTTTATAATGTTGGAACGTTTACATCGATTTCTCAAAAACTAGTCGATTTATTTTTAAAAAATTACACCGTTAAATAGAAAATTGAACGGCGAATCTAAAACTATATCAATATTGAAGATTAGTTAACATTTGACTGAGATATGAGCGTTTATAATGTTGGAACATTTACATCGATAACTCGAAACAAATTACACCATTAGATAGGAAATTGAATGGCGAACAGGGTAGGTTTGGTTCGGTTAGGTTAGGTGAACTTTTTTTTTTTTTTTTATGAGATATGAGCGTTTATAATGTTGGTACGTTTGCATCGATTTCTCAAAAACTAGTTGATTTATTTAAAAAAATTACACAGTTAGATAGAAAATTGAACGGCAAATCTAAAACTATATCAATATTGAAGATTAGTTAACATTTGACTGAGATATGAGCGTTTATAATGTTGGTACGTTTACATCGATTTCTCAAAAACTAGTTGATTTATTTAAAAAAATTACACAGTTAGATAGAAAATTGAACGGCGAATCTAAAACTATATCAATATTGAAGATTGGTTAACATTTGACTGAGATATGAGCGTTTATAATGTTGGTACGTTTACATCGATTTCTCAAAAACTAGTTGATTTATTTAAAAAAATTACACAGTTAGATAGAAAATTGAACGGCGAATCTAAAACTATATCAATATTGAAGATTAGTTAACATTTGACTGAGATATGAGCGTTTATAATGTTGCAACATTTACATCGATAACTCGAAACAAATTACACCATTAGATAGGAAATTGAATGGCGAACAGGGTAGGTTTGGTTCGGTTAGGTTAGGTGAACTTTTTTTTTTTTTTTTTTATGAGATATGAGCGTTAATAATGTTGGTACGTTTACATCGATTTCTCAAAAACTAGTTGATTTATTTAAAAAAAATACACAGTTAGATAGAAAATTGAACGGCAAATCTAAAACTATATCAATATTGAAGATTGGTTAACATTTGACTGAGATATGAGCGTTTATAATGTTGGTACGTTTACATCGATTTCTCAAAAACTAGTTGATTTATTTAAAAAAATTACACAGTTAGATAGAAAATTGAACGGCAAATCTAAAACTATATCAATATTGAAGATTAGTTAACATTTGACTGAGATATGAGCGTTTATAATGTTGGAACATTTACATCGATAACTCGAAACAAATTACACCATTAGATAGGAAATTGAATGGCGAACAGGGTAGGTTTGGTTCGGTTAGGTTAGGTGAACTTTTTTTTTTTTTTTTTATGAGATATGAGCGTTTATAATGTTGGTACGTTTACATCGATTTCTCAAAAACTAGTTGATTTATTTTAAAAAAATTACACCGTTGAATAGAAAATTGAACGGCGAATCTAAAACTATATCAATATTGAAGATTTGTTAACATTTGACTGAGATATGAGCGTTTATAATGTTGGAACATTTACATCGATAACTCGAAACAAATTACACCATTAGATAGGAAATTGAATGGCGAACAGGGTAGGTTTGGTTCGGTTAGGTTAGGTGAACTTTTTTTTTTTTTTTTTATGAGATATGAGCGTTTATAATGTTGGTACGTTTACATCGATTTCTCAAAAACTAGTTGATTTATTTAAAAAAATTACACAGTTAGATAGAAAATTGAACGGCAAATCTAAAACTATATCAATATTGAAGATTAGTTAACATTTGACTGAGATATGAGCGTTTATAATGTTGGAACATTTACATCGATAACTCGAAACAAATTACACCATTAGATAGGAAATTGAATGGCGAACAGGGTAGGTTTGGTTCGGTTAGGTTAGGTGAACTTTTTTTTTTTTTTTTATGAGATATGAGCGTTTATAATGTTGGTACGTTTACATCGATTTCTCAAAAACTAGTTGATTTATTTAAAAAAATTACACAGTTAGATAGAAAATTGAACGGCAAATCTAAAACTATATCAATATTGAAGATTGGTTAACATTTGACTGAGATATGAGCGTTTATAATGTTGGAACGTTTACATCGATTTCTCAAAAACTAGTTGATTTATTTTAAAAAAATTTCACCGTTAAATAGAAAATTGAACGGCGAATCTAAAACTATATCAATATTGAAGATTGGTTAACATTTGACTGAGATATGAGCGTTTATAATGTTGGTACGTTTACATCGATTTCTCAAAAACTAGTTGATTTATTTAAAAAAATTACACAGTTAGATAGAAAATTGAACGGCAAATCTAAAACTATATCAATATTGAAGATTGGTTAACATTTGACTGAGACATGAGCGTTTATAATGTTGGAACGTTTACATCGATTTCTCAAAAACTAGTCGATTTATTTTTAAAAAATTACACCGTTAAATAGAAAATTGAACGGCGAATCTAAAACTATATCAATATTGAAGATTGGTTAACATTTGACTGAGATATGAGCGTTTATAATGTTGGTACGTTTACATCGATTTCTCAAAAACTAGTTGATTTATTTTAAAAAAATTACACCGTTAAATAGAAAATTGAACGGCGAATCTAAAACTATATCAATATTGAAGATTAGTTAACATTTGACTGAGATATGAGCGTTTATAATGTTGGAACATTTACATCGATAACTCGAAACAAATTACACCATTAGATAGGAAATTGAATGGCGAACAGGGTAGGTTTGGTTCGGTTAGGTTAGGTGAACTTTTTTTTTTTTTTTTTTATGAGATATGAGCGTTTATAATGTTGGTACGTTTACATCGATTTCTCAAAAACTAGTTGATTTATTTAAAAAAATTACACAGTTAGATAGAAAATTGAACGGCGAATCTAAAACTATATCAATATTGAAGATTGGTTAACATTTGACTGAGATATGAGCGTTTATAATGTTGGAACATTTACATCGATAACTCGAAACAAATTACACCATTAGATAGGAAATTGAATGGCGAACAGGGTAGGTTTGGTTCGGTTAGGTTAGGTGAACTTTTTTTTTTTTTTTTTTTTTTATGAGATATGAGCATTTATAATGTTGGTACGTTTACATCGATTTCTCAAAAACTAGTTGATTTATTAAAAAAAATTACACAGTTAGATAGAAAATTGAACGGCAAATCTAAAACTATATCAATATTGAAGATTAGTTAACATTTGACTGAGATATGAGCGTTTATAATGTTGGAACATTTACATCGATAACTCGAAACAAATTACACCATTAGATAGGAAATTGAATGGCGAACAGGGTAGGTTTGGTTCGGTTAGGTTAGGTGAACTTTTTTTTTTTTTTTTTTATGAGATATGAGCGTTTATAATGTTGGTACGTTTACATCGATTTCTCAAAAACTAGTTGATTTATTTTTAAAAAATTACACCGTTAAATAGAAAATTGAACGGCGAATCTAAAACTATATCAATATTGAAGATTGGTTAACATTTGACTGAGATATGAGCGTTTATAATGTTGGTACGTTTACATCGATTTCTCAAAAACTAGTTGATTTATTTAAAAAAATTACACAGTTAGATAGAAAATTGAACGGCAAATCTAAAACTATATCAATATTGAAGATTGGTTAATATTTGACTGAGATATGAGCGTTTATAATGTTGGAACATTTACATCGATAACTCGAAACAAATTACACCATTAGATAGGAAATTGAATGGCGAACAGGGTAGGTTTGGTTCGGTTAGGTTAGGTGAACTTTTTTTTTTTTATTTTATGAGATATGAGCGTTTATAATGTTGGTACGTTTACATCGATTTCTCAAAAACTAGTTGATTTATTTAAAAAAATTACACAGTTAGATAGAAAATTGAACGGCGAATCTAAAACTATATCAATATTGAAGATTAGTTAACATTTGACTGAGATATGAGCGTTTATAATGTTGGAACATTTACATCGATAACTCGAAACAAATTACACCATTAGATAGGAAATTGAATGGCGAACAGGGTAGGTTTGGTTCGGTTAGGTTAGGTGAACTTTTTTTTTTTTTTTTTTATGAGATATGAGCGTTAATAATGTTGGTACGTTTACATCGATTTCTCAAAAACTAGTTGATTTATTTAAAAAAAATACACAGTTAGATAGAAAATTGAACGGCAAATCTAAAACTATATCAATATTGAAGATTGGTTAACATTTGACTGAGATATGAGCGTTTATAATGTTGGTACGTTTACATCGATTTCTCAAAAACTAGTTGATTTATTTAAAAAAATTACACAGTTAGATAGAAAATTGAACGGCAAATCTAAAACTATATCAATATTGAAGATTAGTTAACATTTGACTGAGATATGAGCGTTTATAATGTTGGAACATTTACATCGATAACTCGAAACAAATTACACCATTAGATAGGAAATTGAATGGCGAACAGGGTAGGTTTGGTTCGGTTAGGTTAGGTGAACTTTTTTTTTTTTTTTTTTATGAGATATGAGCGTTTATAATGTTGGTACGTTTACATCGATTTCTCAAAAACTAGTTGATTTATTTTAAAAAAATTACACCGTTAAATAGAAAATTGAACGGCGAATCTAAAACTATATCAATATTGAAGATTTCTTAACATTTGACTGAGATATGAGCGTTTATAATGTTGGAACATTTACATCGATAACTCGAAACAAATTACACCATTAGATAGGAAATTGAATGGCGAACAGGGTAGGTTTGGTTCGGTTAGGTTAGGTGAACTTTTTTTTTTTTTTTTATGAGATATGAGCGTTTATAATGTTGGTACGTTTACATCGATTTCTCAAAAACTAGTTGATTTATTTAAAAAAATTACACAGTTAGATAGAAAATTGAACGGCAAATCTAAAACTATATCAATATTGAAGATTAGTTAACATTTGACTGAGATATGAGCGTTTATAATGTTGGAACATTTACATCGATAACTCGAAACAAATTACACCATTAGATAGGAAATTGAATGGCGAACAGGGTAGGTTTGGTTCGGTTAGGTTAGGTGAACTTTTTTTTTTTTTTTTATGAGATATGAGCGTTTATAATGTTGGTACGTTTACATCGATTTCTCAAAAACTAGTTGATTTATTAAAAAAAATTACACAGTTAGATAGAAAATTGAACGGCAAATCTAAAACTATATCAATATTGAAGATTAGTTAACATTTGACTGAGATATGAGCGTTTATAATGTTGGAACATTTACATCGATAACTCGAAACAAATTACACCATTAGATAGGAAATTGAATGGCGAACAGGGTAGGTTTGGTTCGGTTAGGTTAGGTGAACTTTTTTTTTTTTTTTTTTATGAGATATGAGCGTTTATAATGTTGGTACGTTTACATCGATTTCTCAAAAACTAGTTGATTTATTTTTAAAAAATTACACCGTTAAATAGAAAATTGAACGGCGAATCTAAAACTATATCAATATTGAAGATTGGTTAACATTTGACTGAGATATGAGCGTTTATAATGTTGGTACGTTTACATCGATTTCTCAAAAACTAGTTGATTTATTTAAAAAAATTACACAGTTAGATAGAAAATTGAACGGCAAATCTAAAACTATATCAATATTGAAGATTGGTTAATATTTGACTGAGATATGAGCGTTTATAATGTTGGAACATTTACATCGATAACTCGAAACAAATTACACCATTAGATAGGAAATTGAATGGCGAACAGGGTAGGTTTGGTTCGGTTAGGTTAGGTGAACTTTTTTTTTTTTATTTTATGAGATATGAGCGTTTATAATGTTGGTACGTTTACATCGATTTCTCAAAAACTAGTTGATTTATTTAAAAAAATTACACAGTTAGATAGAAAATTGAACGGCGAATCTAAAACTATATCAATATTGAAGATTAGTTAACATTTGACTGAGATATGAGCGTTTATAATGTTGGAACATTTACATCGATAACTCGAAACAAATTACACCATTAGATAGGAAATTGAATGGCGAACAGGGTAGGTTTGGTTCGGTTAGGTTAGGTGAACTTTTTTTTTTTTTTTTTTATGAGATATGAGCGTTAATAATGTTGGTACGTTTACATCGATTTCTCAAAAACTAGTTGATTTATTTAAAAAAAATACACAGTTAGATAGAAAATTGAACGGCAAATCTAAAACTATATCAATATTGAAGATTGGTTAACATTTGACTGAGATATGAGCGTTTATAATGTTGGTACGTTTACATCGATTTCTCAAAAACTAGTTGATTTATTTAAAAAAATTACACAGTTAGATAGAAAATTGAACGGCAAATCTAAAACTATATCAATATTGAAGATTAGTTAACATTTGACTGAGATATGAGCGTTTATAATGTTGGAACATTTACATCGATAACTCGAAACAAATTACACCATTAGATAGGAAATTGAATGGCGAACAGGGTAGGTTTGGTTCGGTTAGGTTAGGTGAACTTTTTTTTTTTTTTTTTTATGAGATATGAGCGTTTATAATGTTGGTACGTTTACATCGATTTCTCAAAAACTAGTTGATTTATTTTAAAAAAATTACACCGTTAAATAGAAAATTGAACGGCGAATCTAAAACTATATCAATATTGAAGATTTCTTAACATTTGACTGAGATATGAGCGTTTATAATGTTGGAACATTTACATCGATAACTCGAAACAAATTACACCATTAGATAGGAAATTGAATGGCGAACAGGGTAGGTTTGGTTCGGTTAGGTTAGGTGAACTTTTTTTTTTTTTTTTATGAGATATGAGCGTTTATAATGTTGGTACGTTTACATCGATTTCTCAAAAACTAGTTGATTTATTTAAAAAAATTACACAGTTAGATAGAAAATTGAACGGCAAATCTAAAACTATATCAATATTGAAGATTAGTTAACATTTGACTGAGATATGAGCGTTTATAATGTTGGAACATTTACATCGATAACTCGAAACAAATTACACCATTAGATAGGAAATTGAATGGCGAACAGGGTAGGTTTGGTTCGGTTAGGTTAGGTGAACTTTTTTTTTTTTTTTTATGAGATATGAGCGTTTATAATGTTGGTACGTTTACATCGATTTCTCAAAAACTAGTTGATTTATTTAAAAAAATTACACAGTTAGATAGAAAATTGAACGGCAAATCTAAAACTATATCAATATTGAAGATTGGTTAACATTTGACTGAGATATGAGCGTTTATAATGTTGGAACGTTTACATCGATTTCTCAAAAACTAGTTGATTTATTTTAAAAAAATTTCACCGTTAAATAGAAAATTGAACGGCGAATCTAAAACTATATCAATATTGAAGATTGGTTAACATTTGACTGAGATATGAGCGTTTATAATGTTGGTACGTTTACATCGATTTCTCAAAAACTAGTTGATTTATTTAAAAAAATTACACAGTTAGATAGAAAATTGAACGGCAAATCTAAAACTATATCAATATTGAAGATTGGTTAACATTTGACTGAGACATGAGCGTTTATAATGTTGGAACGTTTACATCGATTTCTCAAAAACTAGTCGATTTATTTTTAAAAAATTACACCGTTAAATAGAAAATTGAACGGCGAATCTAAAACTATATCAATATTGAAGATTGGTTAACATTTGACTGAGATATGAGCGTTTATAATGTTGGTACGTTTACATCGATTTCTCAAAAACTAGTTGATTTATTTTAAAAAAATTACACCGTTAAATAGAAAATTGAACGGCGAATCTAAAACTATATCAATATTGAAGATTAGTTAACATTTGACTGAGATATGAGCGTTTATAATGTTGGAACATTTACATCGATAACTCGAAACAAATTACACCATTAGATAGGAAATTGAATGGCGAACAGGGTAGGTTTGGTTCGGTTAGGTTAGGTGAACTTTTTTTTTTTTTTTTTTATGAGATATGAGCGTTTATAATGTTGGTACGTTTACATCGATTTCTCAAAAACTAGTTGATTTATTTAAAAAAATTACACAGTTAGATAGAAAATTGAACGGCGAATCTAAAACTATATCAATATTGAAGATTGGTTAACATTTGACTGAGATATGAGCGTTTATAATGTTGGAACATTTACATCGATAACTCGAAACAAATTACACCATTAGATAGGAAATTGAATGGCGAACAGGGTAGGTTTGGTTCGGTTAGGTTAGGTGAACTTTTTTTTTTTTTTTTTTTTTTATGAGATATGAGCATTTATAATGTTGGTACGTTTACATCGATTTCTCAAAAACTAGTTGATTTATTAAAAAAAATTACACAGTTAGATAGAAAATTGAACGGCAAATCTAAAACTATATCAATATTGAAGATTAGTTAACATTTGACTGAGATATGAGCGTTTATAATGTTGGAACATTTACATCGATAACTCGAAACAAATTACACCATTAGATAGGAAATTGAATGGCGAACAGGGTAGGTTTGGTTCGGTTAGGTTAGGTGAACTTTTTTTTTTTTTTTTTTATGAGATATGAGCGTTTATAATGTTGGTACGTTTACATCGATTTCTCAAAAACTAGTTGATTTATTTAAAAAAATTACACCGTTAAATAGAAAATTGAACGGCGAATCTAAAACTATATCAATATTGAAGATTGGTTAACATTTGACTGAGATATGAGCGTTTATAATGTTGGTACGTTTACATCGATTTCTCAAAAACTAGTTGATTTATTTAAAAAAATTACACAGTTAGATAGAAAATTGAACGGCAAATCTAAAACTATATCAATATTGAAGATTGGTTAACATTTGACTGAGATATGAGCGTTTATAATGTTGGAACATTTACATCGATAACTCGAAACAAATTACACCATTAGATAGGAAATTGAATGGCGAACAGGGTAGGTTTGGTTCGGTTAGGTTAGGTGAACTTTTTTTTTTTTATTTTATGAGATATGAGCGTTTATAATGTTGGTACGTTTACATCGATTTCTCAAAAACTAGTTGATTTATTTAAAAAAATTACACAGTTAGATAGAAAATTGAACGGCGAATCTAAAACTATATCAATATTGAAGATTAGTTAACATTTGACTGAGATATGAGCGTTTATAATGTTGGAACATTTACATCGATAACTCGAAACAAATTACACCATTAGATAGGAAATTGAATGGCGAACAGGGTAGGTTTGGTTCGGTTAGGTTAGGTGAACTTTTTTTTTTTTTTTTTTATGAGATATGAGCGTTTATAATGTTGGTACGTTTACATCGATTTCTCAAAAACTAGTTGATTTATTTAAAAAAATTACACAGTTAGATAGAAAATTGAACGGCAAATCTAAAACTATATCAATATTGAAGATTGGTTAACATTTGACTGAGACATGAGCGTTTATAATGTTGGAACGTTTACATCGATTTCTCAAAAACTAGTCGATTTATTTTTAAAAAATTACACCGTTAAATAGAAAATTGAACGGCGAATCTAAAACTATATCAATATTGAAGATTAGTTAACATTTGACTGAGATATGAGCGTTTATAATGTTGGAACATTTACATCGATAACTCGAAACAAATTACACCATTAGATAGGAAATTGAATGGCGAACAGGGTAGGTTTGGTTCGGTTAGGTTAGGTGAACTTTTTTTTTTTTTTTTTATGAGATATGAGCGTTTATAATGTTGGTACGTTTGCATCGATTTCTCAAAAACTAGTTGATTTATTTAAAAAAATTACACAGTTAGATAGAAAATTGAACGGCAAATCTAAAACTATATCAATATTGAAGATTAGTTAACATTTGACTGAGATATGAGCGTTTATAATGTTGGTACGTTTACATCGATTTCTCAAAAACTAGTTGATTTATTTAAAAAAATTACACAGTTAGATAGAAAATTGAACGGCGAATCTAAAACTATATCAATATTGAAGATTGGTTAACATTTGACTGAGATATGAGCGTTTATAATGTTGGTACGTTTACATCGATTTCTCAAAAACTAGTTGATTTATTTAAAAAAATTACACAGTTAGATAGAAAATTGAACGGCGAATCTAAAACTATATCAATATTGAAGATTAGTTAACATTTGACTGAGATATGAGCGTTTATAATGTTGCAACATTTACATCGATAACTCGAAACAAATTACACCATTAGATAGGAAATTGAATGGCGAACAGGGTAGGTTTGGTTCGGTTAGGTTAGGTGAACTTTTTTTTTTTTTTTTTTATGAGATATGAGCGTTAATAATGTTGGTACGTTTACATCGATTTCTCAAAAACTAGTTGATTTATTTAAAAAAAATACACAGTTAGATAGAAAATTGAACGGCAAATCTAAAACTATATCAATATTGAAGATTGGTTAACATTTGACTGAGATATGAGCGTTTATAATGTTGGAACATTTACATCGATAACTCGAAACAAATTACACCATTAGATAGGAAATTGAATGGCGAACAGGGTAGGTTTGGTTCGGTTAGGTTAGGTGAACTTTTTTTTTTTTTTTTTTTTTTATGAGATATGAGCATTTATAATGTTGGTACGTTTACATCGATTTCTCAAAAACTAGTTGATTTATTAAAAAAAATTACACAGTTAGATAGAAAATTGAACGGCAAATCTAAAACTATATCAATATTGAAGATTAGTTAACATTTGACTGAGATATGAGCGTTTATAATGTTGGAACATTTACATCGATAACTCGAAACAAATTACACCATTAGATAGGAAATTGAATGGCGAACAGGGTAGGTTTGGTTCGGTTAGGTTAGGTGAACTTTTTTTTTTTTTTTTTATGAGATATGAGCGTTTATAATGTTGGTACGTTTACATCGATTTCTCAAAAACTAGTTGATTTATTTAAAAAAATTACACCGTTAAATAGAAAATTGAACGGCGAATCTAAAACTATATCAATATTGAAGATTGGTTAACATTTGACTGAGATATGAGCGTTTATAATGTTGGTACGTTTACATCGATTTCTCAAAAACTAGTTGATTTATTTAAAAAAATTACACAGTTAGATAGAAAATTGAACGGCAAATCTAAAACTATATCAATATTGAAGATTGGTTAACATTTGACTGAGATATGAGCGTTTATAATGTTGGAACATTTACATCGATAACTCGAAACAAATTACACCATTAGATAGGAAATTGAATGGCGAACAGGGTAGGTTTGGTTCGGTTAGGTTAGGTGAACTTTTTTTTTTTTATTTTATGAGATATGAGCGTTTATAATGTTGGTACGTTTACATCGATTTCTCAAAAACTAGTTGATTTATTTAAAAAAATTACACAGTTAGATAGAAAATTGAACGGCGAATCTAAAACTATATCAATATTGAAGATTAGTTAACATTTGACTGAGATATGAGCGTTTATAATGTTGGAACATTTACATCGATAACTCGAAACAAATTACACCATTAGATAGGAAATTGAATGGCGAACAGGGTAGGTTTGGTTCGGTTAGGTTAGGTGAACTTTTTTTTTTTTTTTTTTATGAGATATGAGCGTTTATAATGTTGGTACGTTTACATCGATTTCTCAAAAACTAGTTGATTTTTTTAAAAAAATTACACAGTTAGATAGAAAATTGAACGGCAAATCTAAAACTATATCAATATTGAAGATTGGTTAACATTTGACTGAGACATGAGCGTTTATAATGTTGGAACGTTTACATCGATTTCTCAAAAACTAGTCGATTTATTTTTAAAAAATTACACCGTTAAATAGAAAATTGAACGGCGAATCTAAAACTATATCAATATTGAAGATTAGTTAACATTTGACTGAGATATGAGCGTTTATAATGTTGGAACATTTACATCGATAACTCGAAACAAATTACACCATTAGATAGGAAATTGAATGGCGAACAGGGTAGGTTTGGTTCGGTTAGGTTAGGTGAACTTTTTTTTTTTTTTTTTATGAGATATGAGCGTTTATAATGTTGGTACGTTTGCATCGATTTCTCAAAAACTAGTTGATTTATTTAAAAAAATTACACAGTTAGATAGAAAATTGAACGGCAAATCTAAAACTATATCAATATTGAAGATTAGTTAACATTTGACTGAGATATGAGCGTTTATAATGTTGGTACGTTTACATCGATTTCTCAAAAACTAGTTGATTTATTTTAAAAAATTACACAGTTAGATAGAAAATTGAACGGCGAATCTAAAACTATATCAATATTGAAGATTGGTTAACATTTGACTGAGATATGAGCGTTTATAATGTTGGTACGTTTACATCGATTTCTCAAAAACTAGTTGATTTATTTAAAAAAATTACACAGTTAGATAGAAAATTGAACGGCGAATCTAAAACTATATCAATATTGAAGATTAGTTAACATTTGACTGAGATATGAGCGTTTATAATGTTGCAACATTTACATCGATAACTCGAAACAAATTACACCATTAGATAGGAAATTGAATGGCGAACAGGGTAGGTTTGGTTCGGTTAGGTTAGGTGAACTTTTTTTTTTTTTTTTTTATGAGATATGAGCGTTAATAATGTTGGTACGTTTACATCGATTTCTCAAAAACTAGTTGATTTATTTAAAAAAAATACACAGTTAGATAGAAAATTGAACGGCAAATCTAAAACTATATCAATATTGAAGATTGGTTAACATTTGACTGAGATATGAGCGTTTATAATGTTGGAACGTTTACATCGATTTCTCAAAAACTAGTTGATTTATTTTAAAAAAATTTCACCGTTAAATAGAAAATTGAACGGCGAATCTAAAACTATATCAATATTGAAGATTGGTTAACATTTGACTGAGATATGAGCGTTTATAATGTTGGTACGTTTACATCGATTTCTCAAAAACTAGTTGATTTATTTAAAAAAATTACACAGTTAGATAGAAAATTGAACGGCAAATCTAAAACTATATCAATATTGAAGATTAGTTAACATTTGACTGAGATATGAGCGTTTATAATGTTGGAACATTTACATCGATAACTCGAAACAAATTACACCATTAGATAGGAAATTGAATGGCGAACAGGGTAGGTTTGGTTCGGTTAGGTTAGGTGAACTTTTTTTTTTTTTTTTTATGAGATATGAGCGTTTATAATGTTGGTACGTTTACATCGATTTCTCAAAAACTAGTTGATTTATTTTAAAAAAATTACACCGTTAAATAGAAAATTGAACGGCGAATCTAAAACTATATCAATATTGAAGATTTGTTAACATTTGACTGAGATATGAGCGTTTATAATGTTGGAACATTTACATCGATAACTCGAAACAAATTACACCATTAGATAGGAAATTGAATGGCGAACAGGGTAGGTTTGGTTCGGTTAGGTTAGGTGAACTTTTTTTTTTTTTTTTATGAGATATGAGCGTTTATAATGTTGGTACGTTTACATCGATTTCTCAAAAACTAGTTGATTTATTTAAAAAAATTACACAGTTAGATAGAAAATTGAACGGCAAATCTAAAACTATATCAATATTGAAGATTAGTTAACATTTGACTGAGATATGAGCGTTTATAATGTTGGAACATTTACATCGATAACTCGAAACAAATTACACCATTAGATAGGAAATTGAATGGCGAACAGGGTAGGTTTGGTTCGGTTAGGTTAGGTGAACTTTTTTTTTTTTTTTTTATGAGATATGAGCGTTTATAATGTTGGTACGTTTACATCGATTTCTCAAAAACTAGTTGATTTATTTAAAAAAATTACACAGTTAGATAGAAAATTGAACGGCAAATCTAAAACTATATCAATATTGAAGATTGGTTAACATTTGACTGAGATATGAGCGTTTATAATGTTGGAACGTTTACATCGATTTCTCAAAAAACTAGTTGATTTATTTTAAAAAAATTTCACCGTTAAATAGAAAATTGAACGGCGAATCTAAAACTATATCAATATTGAAGATTGGTTAACATTTGACTGAGATATGAGCGTTTATAATGTTGGTACGTTTACATCGATTTCTCAAAAACTAGTTGATTTATTTAAAAAAATTACACAGTTAGATAGAAAATTGAACGGCAAATCTAAAACTATATCAATATTGAAGATTGGTTAACATTTGACTGAGACATGAGCGTTTATAATGTTGGAACGTTTACATCGATTTCTCAAAAACTAGTCGATTTATTTTTAAAAAATTACACAGTTAGATAGAAAATTGAACGGCAAATCTAAAACTATATCAATATTGAAGATTAGTTAACATTTGACTGAGATATGAGCGTTTATAATGTTGGAACATTTACATCGATAACTCGAAACAAATTACACCATTAGATAGGAAATTGAATGGCGAACAGGGTAGGTTTGGTTCGGTTAGGTTAGGTGAACTTTTTTTTTTTTTTTTTATGAGATATGAGCGTTTATAATGTTGGTACGTTTACATCGATTTCTCAAAAACTAGTTGATTTATTTAAAAAAATTACACAGTTAGATAGAAAATTGAACGGCAAATCTAAAACTATATCAATATTGAAGATTGGTTAACATTTGACTGAGATATGAGCGTTTATAATGTTGGAACGTTTACATCGATTTCTCAAAAACTAGTTGATTTATTTTAAAAAAATTTCACCGTTAAATAGAAAATTGAACGGCGAATCTAAAACTATATCAATATTGAAGATTGGTTAACATTTGACTGAGATATGAGCGTTTATAATGTTGGTACGTTTACATCGATTTCTCAAAAACTAGTTGATTTATTTAAAAAAATTACACAGTTAGATAGAAAATTGAACGGCAAATCTAAAACTATATCAATATTGAAGATTGGTTAACATTTGACTGAGACATGAGCGTTTATAATGTTGGAACGTTTACATCGATTTCTCAAAAACTAGTCGATTTATTTTTAAAAAATTACACCGTTAAATAGAAAATTGAACGGCGAATCTAAAACTATATCAATATTGAAGATTAGTTAACATTTGACTGAGATATGAGCGTTTATAATGTTGGAACATTTACATCGATAACTCGAAACAAATTACACCATTAGATAGGAAATTGAATGGCGAACAGGGTAGGTTTGGTTCGGTTAGGTTAGGTGAACTTTTTTTTTTTTTTTTTTTATGAGATATGAGCGTTTATAATGTCGGAACATTTACATCGATAACTCGAAACAAATTACACCATTAGATAGGAAATTGAATGGCGAACAGGGTAGGTTAGTTTCGGTTTGGTTGGCTGACCTTTTTTTTTTTTTTTTTTTTAGACACCGTTACATACAAAATTACATCGTTAGATAGAAAATTGAACGGCGAATCTAAAACTATATCAATATTGAAGATTGGTTAACATTTGACTGAGATATGGGCGTTTATAATGTTGGAACGTTTACATCGATTACTCAAAAACTAGTCGATTTATTTAAAAAAAATTACATCGTTAGATAGAAAATTGAACGGCGAATCTAAAACTATATCAATATTGAAGATTGGTTAACATTTGACTGAGATATGAGCGTTTATAATGTTGGAACGTTTACATCGATAACTCGAAACAAATTACACCATTAGATAGGAAATTGAATGGCGAACAGGGTAGGTTAGTTTCGGTTTGGTTGGCTGACCTTTTTTTTTTTTTTTTTTTTAGACACCGTTACATACAAAATTACATCGTTAGATAGAAAATTGAACGGCGAATCTAAAACTATATCAATATTGAAGATTGGTTAACATTTGACTGAGATATGAGCGTTTATAATGTTGGAACGTTTACATCGATAACTCGAAACAAATTACACCATTAGATAGGAAATTGAATGGCGAACAGGGTAGGTTAGTTTCGGTTTGGTTGGCTGACCTTTTTTTTTTTTTTTTTTTTAGACACCGTTACATACAAAATTACATCGTTAGATAGAAAATTGAACGGCGAATCTAAAACTATATCAATATTGAAGATTGGTTAACATTTGACTGAGATATGAGCGTTTATAATGTTGGTACATTTACATCGATAACTCGAAACAAATTACACCATTAGATAGGAAGTTGATTGGCGAACAGGTTAAGTTAGTTTCGGTTTGGTTGGCTGACCTTTTTTTTTTTTTTTTTTTTAGACACCGTTACATACAAAATTACACCGTTAGATAGAAAATTGAACGGCAAATCTAAAACTATATCAATATTGAAGATTGGTTAACATTTGACTGAGATATGTGCGTTTATAATGTTGGTACATTTACATCGATAACTCGAAACAAATTACACCATTAGATAGGAAGTTGATTGGCGAACAGGTTAAGTTAGTTTCGGTTTGGTTGGCTGACCTTTTTTTTTTTTTTTTTTTAGACACCGTTACATACAAAATTACACCGTTAGATAGAAAATTGAACGGCAAATCTAAAACTATATCAATATTGAAGATTGGTTAACATTTGACTGAGATATGAGCGTTTATAATGTTGGAACGTTTACATCGATTTCTCAAAAACTAGTTGATTTATTTTAAAAAAATTTCACCGTTAAATAGAAAATTGAACGGCGAATCTAAAACTATATCAATATTGAAGATTGGTTAACATTTGACTGAGATATGAGCGTTTATAATGTTGGTACGTTTACATCGATTTCTCAAAAACTAGTTGATTTATTTAAAAAAATTACACAGTTAGATAGAAAATTGAACGGCAAATCTAAAACTATATCAATATTGAAGATTAGTTAACATTTGACTGAGATATGAGCGTTTATAATGTTGGAACATTTACATCGATAACTCGAAACAAATTACACCATTAGATAGGAAATTGAATGGCGAACAGGGTAGGTTTGGTTCGGTTAGGTTAGGTGAACTTTTTTTTTTTTTTTTTTATGAGATATGAGCGTTTATAATGTTGGTACGTTTACATCGATTTCTCAAAAACTAGTTGATTTATTTTAAAAAAATTACACCGTTAAATAGAAAATTGAACGGCGAATCTAAAACTATATCAATATTGAAGATTTGTTAACATTTGACTGAGATATGAGCGTTTATAATGTTGGAACATTTACATCGATAACTCGAAACAAATTACACCATTAGATAGGAAATTGAATGGCGAACAGGGTAGGTTTGGTTCGGTTAGGTTAGGTGAACTTTTTTTTTTTTTTTTATGAGATATGAGCGTTTATAATGTTGGTACGTTTACATCGATTTCTCAAAAACTAGTTGATTTATTTAAAAAAATTACACAGTTAGATAGAAAATTGAACGGCAAATCTAAAACTATATCAATATTGAAGATTAGTTAACATTTGACTGAGATATGAGCGTTTATAATGTTGGAACATTTACATCGATAACTCGAAACAAATTACACCATTAGATAGGAAATTGAATGGCGAACAGGGTAGGTTTGGTTCGGTTAGGTTAGGTGAACTTTTTTTTTTTTTTTTTATGAGATATGAGCGTTTATAATGTTGGTACGTTTACATCGATTTCTCAAAAACTAGTTGATTTATTTAAAAAAATTACACAGTTAGATAGAAAATTGAACGGCAAATCTAAAACTATATCAATATTGAAGATTGGTTAACATTTGACTGAGATATGAGCGTTTATAATGTTGGAACGTTTACATCGATTTCTCAAAAACTAGTTGATTTATTTTAAAAAAATTTCACCGTTAAATAGAAAATTGAACGGCGAATCTAAAACTATATCAATATTGAAGATTGGTTAACATTTGACTGAGATATGAGCGTTTATAATGTTGGTACGTTTACATCGATTTCTCAAAAACTAGTTGATTTATTTAAAAAAATTACACAGTTAGATAGAAAATTGAACGGCAAATCTAAAACTATATCAATATTGAAGATTGGTTAACATTTGACTGAGACATGAGCGTTTATAATGTTGGAACGTTTACATCGATTTCTCAAAAACTAGTCGATTTATTTTTAAAAAATTACACAGTTAGATAGAAAATTGAACGGCAAATCTAAAACTATATCAATATTGAAGATTAGTTAACATTTGACTGAGATATGAGCGTTTATAATGTTGGAACATTTACATCGATAACTCGAAACAAATTACACCATTAGATAGGAAATTGAATGGCGAACAGGGTAGGTTTGGTTCGGTTAGGTTAGGTGAACTTTTTTTTTTTTTTTTATGAGATATGAGCGTTTATAATGTTGGTACGTTTACATCGATTTCTCAAAAACTAGTTGATTTATTTAAAAAAATTACACAGTTAGATAGAAAATTGAACGGCAAATCTAAAACTATATCAATATTGAAGATTGGTTAACATTTGACTGAGATATGAGCGTTTATAATGTTGGAACGTTTACATCGATTTCTCAAAAACTAGTTGATTTATTTTAAAAAAATTTCACCGTTAAATAGAAAATTGAACGGCGAATCTAAAACTATATCAATATTGAAGATTGGTTAACATTTGACTGAGATATGAGCGTTTATAATGTTGGTACGTTTACATCGATTTCTCAAAAACTAGTTGATTTATTTAAAAAAATTACACAGTTAGATAGAAAATTGAACGGCAAATCTAAAACTATATCAATATTGAAGATTGGTTAACATTTGACTGAGACATGAGCGTTTATAATGTTGGAACGTTTACATCGATTTCTCAAAAACTAGTCGATTTATTTTTAAAAAATTACACCGTTAAATAGAAAATTGAACGGCGAATCTAAAACTATATCAATATTGAAGATTGGTTAACATTTGACTGAGATATGAGCGTTTATAATGTTGGTACGTTTACATCGATTTCTCAAAAACTAGTTGTTTTATTTTAAAAAAATTACACCGTTAAATAGAAAATTGAACGGCGAATCTAAAACTATATCAATATTGAAGATTAGTTAACATTTGACTGAGATATGAGCGTTTATAATGTTGGAACATTTACATCGATAACTCGAAACAAATTACACCATTAGATAGGAAATTGAATGGCGAACAGGGTAGGTTTGGTTCGGTTAGGTTAGGTGAACTTTTTTTTTTTTTTTTTTATGAGATATGAGCGTTTATAATGTCGGAACATTTACATCGATAACTCGAAACAAATTACACCATTAGATAGGAAATTGAATGGCGAACAGGGTAGGTTAGTTTCGGTTTGGTTGGCTGACCTTTTTTTTTTTTTTTTTTTTAGACACCGTTACATACAAAATTACATCGTTAGATAGAAAATTGAACGGCGAATCTAAAACTATATCAATATTGAAGATTGGTTAACATTTGACTGAGATATGGGCGTTTATAATGTTGGAACGTTTACATCGATTACTCAAAAACTAGTCGATTTATTTAAAAAAAATTACATCGTTAGATAGAAAATTGAACGGCGAATCTAAAACTATATCAATATTGAAGATTGGTTAACATTTGACTGAGATATGAGCGTTTATAATGTTGGAACGTTTACATCGATAACTCGAAACAAATTACACCATTAGATAGGAAATTGAATGGCGAACAGGGTAGGTTAGTTTCGGTTTGGTTGGCTGACCTTTTTTTTTTTTTTTTTTTTAGACACCGTTACATACAAAATTACATCGTTAGATAGAAAATTGAACGGCGAATCTAAAACTATATCAATATTGAAGATTGGTTAACATTTGACTGAGATATGAGCGTTTATAATGTTGGAACGTTTACATCGATAACTCGAAACAAATTACACCATTAGATAGGAAATTGAATGGCGAACAGGGTAGGTTAGTTTCGGTTTGGTTGGCTGACCTTTTTTTTTTTTTTTTTTTTAGACACCGTTACATACAAAATTACATCGTTAGATAGAAAATTGAACGGCGAATCTAAAACTATATCAATATTGAAGATTGGTTAACATTTGACTGAGATATGAGCGTTTATAATGTTGGTACATTTACATCGATAACTCGAAACAAATTACACCATTAGATAGGAAGTTGATTGGCGAACAGGTTAAGTTAGTTTCGGTTTGGTTGGCTGACCTTTTTTTTTTTTTTTTTTTTAGACACCGTTACATACAAAATTACACCGTTAGATAGAAAATTGAACGGCAAATCTAAAACTATATCAATATTGAAGATTGGTTAACATTTGACTGAGATATGAGCGTTTATAATGTTGGAACGTTTACATCGATTACTCAAAAACTAGTCGATTTATTTAAAAATAATGACACCATTAGATAGAGAATTGAAAGGCGATTCTAAAAATGTATCAATATTGAAGATTGGTTAACATTTGACTGAGATATGGGCGTTTATAATGTTGGAACATTTACATCGATAACTCGAAACAAATTACACCATTAGATAGGAAATTGAATGGCGAACAGGTTAGGTTTGTTTCGGTTTGGTTGGCTGACCTTTTTTTTTTTTTTTTTTTTAGACACCGTTACATACAAAATTACATCGTTAGATAGAAAATTGAACGGCAAATCTAAAACTATATCAATATTGAAGATTGGTTAACATTTGACTGAGATATGAGCGTTTATAATGTTGGTACGTTTACATCGATTTCTCAAAAACTAGTTGATTTATTTAAAAAAATTACACAGTTAGATAGAAAATTGAACGGCAAATCTAAAACTATATCAATATTGAAGATTAGTTAACATTTGACTGAGATATGAGCGTTTATAATGTTGGAACATTTACATCGATAACTCGAAACAAATTACACCATTAGATAGGAAATTGAATGGCGAACAGGGTAGGTTTGGTTCGGTTAGGTTAGGTGAACTTTTTTTTTTTTTTTTTTATGAGATATGAGCGTTTATAATGTTGGTACGTTTACATCGATTTCTCAAAAACTAGTTGATTTATTTTAAAAAAATTACACCGTTAAATAGAAAATTGAACGGCGAATCTAAAACTATATCAATATTGAAGATTTGTTAACATTTGACTGAGATATGAGCGTTTATAATGTTGGAACATTTACATCGATAACTCGAAACAAATTACACCATTAGATAGGAAATTGAATGGCGAACAGGGTAGGTTTGGTTCGGTTAGGTTAGGTGAACTTTTTTTTTTTTTTTTATGAGATATGAGCGTTTATAATGTTGGTACGTTTACATCGATTTCTCAAAAACTAGTTGATTTATTTAAAAAAATTACACAGTTAGATAGAAAATTGAACGGCAAATCTAAAACTATATCAATATTGAAGATTAGTTAACATTTGACTGAGATATGAGCGTTTATAATGTTGGAACATTTACATCGATAACTCGAAACAAATTACACCATTAGATAGGAAATTGAATGGCGAACAGGGTAGGTTTGGTTCGGTTAGGTTAGGTGAACTTTTTTTTTTTTTTTTTATGAGATATGAGCGTTTATAATGTTGGTACGTTTACATCGATTTCTCAAAAACTAGTTGATTTATTTAAAAAAATTACACAGTTAGATAGAAAATTGAACGGCAAATCTAAAACTATATCAATATTGAAGATTGGTTAACATTTGACTGAGATATGAGCGTTTATAATGTTGGAACGTTTACATCGATTTCTCAAAAACTAGTTGATTTATTTTAAAAAAATTTCACCGTTAAATAGAAAATTGAACGGCGAATCTAAAACTATATCAATATTGAAGATTGGTTAACATTTGACTGAGATATGAGCGTTTATAATGTTGGTACGTTTACATCGATTTCTCAAAAACTAGTTGATTTATTTAAAAAAATTACACAGTTAGATAGAAAATTGAACGGCAAATCTAAAACTATATCAATATTGAAGATTGGTTAACATTTGACTGAGACATGAGCGTTTATAATGTTGGAACGTTTACATCGATTTCTCAAAAACTAGTCGATTTATTTTTAAAAAATTACACAGTTAGATAGAAAATTGAACGGCAAATCTAAAACTATATCAATATTGAAGATTAGTTAACATTTGACTGAGATATGAGCGTTTATAATGTTGGAACATTTACATCGATAACTCGAAACAAATTACACCATTAGATAGGAAATTGAATGGCGAACAGGGTAGGTTTGGTTCGGTTAGGTTAGGTGAACTTTTTTTTTTTTTTTTATGAGATATGAGCGTTTATAATGTTGGTACGTTTACATCGATTTCTCAAAAACTAGTTGATTTATTTAAAAAAATTACACAGTTAGATAGAAAATTGAACGGCAAATCTAAAACTATATCAATATTGAAGATTGGTTAACATTTGACTGAGATATGAGCGTTTATAATGTTGGAACGTTTACATCGATTTCTCAAAAACTAGTTGATTTATTTTAAAAAAATTTCACCGTTAAATAGAAAATTGAACGGCGAATCTAAAACTATATCAATATTGAAGATTGGTTAACATTTGACTGAGATATGAGCGTTTATAATGTTGGTACGTTTACATCGATTTCTCAAAAACTAGTTGATTTATTTAAAAAAATTACACAGTTAGATAGAAAATTGAACGGCAAATCTAAAACTATATCAATATTGAAGATTGGTTAACATTTGACTGAGACATGAGCGTTTATAATGTTGGAACGTTTACATCGATTTCTCAAAAACTAGTCGATTTATTTTTAAAAAATTACACCGTTAAATATAAAATTGAACGGCGAATCTAAAACTATATCAATATTGAAGATTGGTTAACATTTGACTGAGATATGAGCGTTTATAATGTTGGTACGTTTACATCGATTTCTCAAAAACTAGTTGATTTATTTTAAAAAAATTACACCGTTAAATAGAAAATTGAACGGCGAATCTAAAACTATATCAATATTGAAGATTAGTTAACATTTGACTGAGATATGAGCGTTTATAATGTTGGAACATTTACATCGATAACTCGAAACAAATTACACCATTAGATAGGAAATTGAATGGCGAACAGGGTAGGTTTGGTTCGGTTAGGTTAGGTGAACTTTTTTTTTTTTTTTTTTATGAGATATGAGCGTTTATAATGTCGGAACATTTACATCGATAACTCGAAACAAATTACACCATTAGATAGGAAATTGAATGGCGAACAGGGTAGGTTAGTTTCGGTTTGGTTGGCTGACCTTTTTTTTTTTTTTTTTTTTTAGACACCGTTACATACAAAATTACATCGTTAGATAGAAAATTGAACGGCGAATCTAAAACTATATCAATATTGAAGATTGGTTAACATTTGACTGAGATATGGGCGTTTATAATGTTGGAACGTTTACATCGATTACTCAAAAACTAGTCGATTTATTTAAAAAAAATTACATCGTTAGATAGAAAATTGAACGGCGAATCTAAAACTATATCAATATTGAAGATTGGTTAACATTTGACTGAGATATGAGCGTTTATAATGTTGGAACGTTTACATCGATAACTCGAAACAAATTACACCATTAGATAGGAAATTGAATGGCGAACAGGGTAGGTTAGTTTCGGTTTGGTTGGCTGACCTTTTTTTTTTTTTTTTTTTTTAGACACCGTTACATACAAAATTACATCGTTAGATAGAAAATTGAACGGCGAATCTAAAACTATATCAATATTGAAGATTGGTTAACATTTGACTGAGATATGAGCGTTTATAATGTTGGAACGTTTACATCGATAACTCGAAACAAATTACACCATTAGATAGGAAATTGAATGGCGAACAGGGTAGGTTAGTTTCGGTTTGGTTGGCTGACCTTTTTTTTTTTTTTTTTTTAGACACCGTTACATACAAAATTACATCGTTAGATAGAAAATTGAACGGCGAATCTAAAACTATATCAATATTGAAGATTGGTTAACATTTGACTGAGATATGAGCGTTTATAATGTTGGTACATTTACATCGATAACTCGAAACAAATTACACCATTAGATAGGAAGTTGATTGGCGAACAGGTTAAGTTAGTTTCGGTTTGGTTGGCTGACCTTTTTTTTTTTTTTTTTTTTTAGACACCGTTACATACAAAATTACACCGTTAGATAGAAAATTGAACGGCAAATCTAAAACTATATCAATATTGAAGATTGGTTAACATTTGACTGAGATATGAGCGTTTATAATGTTGGTACATTTACATCGATAACTCGAAACAAATTACACCATTAGATAGGAAGTTGATTGGCGAACAGGTTAAGTTAGTTTCGGTTTGGTTGGCTGACCTTTTTTTTTTTTTTTTTTTTAGACACCGTTACATACAAAATTACACAGTTAGATAGAAAATTGAACGGCAAATCTAAAACTATATCAATATTGAAGATTAGTTAACATTTGACTGAGATATGAGCGTTTATAATGTTGGAACATTTACATCGATAACTCGAAACAAATTACACCATTAGATAGGAAATTGAATGGCGAACAGGGTAGGTTTGGTTCGGTTAGGTTAGGTGAACTTTTTTTTTTTTTTTTTATGAGATATGAGCGTTTATAATGTTGGTACGTTTACATCGATTTCTCAAAAACTAGTTGATTTATTTAAAAAAATTACACAGTTAGATAGAAAATTGAACGGCAAATCTAAAACTATATCAATATTGAAGATTGGTTAACATTTGACTGAGATATGAGCGTTTATAATGTTGGAACGTTTACATCGATTTCTCAAAAACTAGTTGATTTATTTTAAAAAAATTTCACCGTTAAATAGAAAATTGAACGGCGAATCTAAAACTATATCAATATTGAAGATTGGTTAACATTTGACTGAGATATGAGCGTTTATAATGTTGGTACGTTTACATCGATTTCTCAAAAACTAGTTGATTTATTTAAAAAAATTACACAGTTAGATAGAAAATTGAACGGCAAATCTAAAACTATATCAATATTGAAGATTGGTTAACATTTGACTGAGACATGAGCGTTTATAATGTTGGAACGTTTACATCGATTTCTCAAAAACTAGTCGATTTATTTTTAAAAAATTACACAGTTAGATAGAAAATTGAACGGCAAATCTAAAACTATATCAATATTGAAGATTAGTTAACATTTGACTGAGATATGAGCGTTTATAATGTTGGTACGTTTACATCGATTTCTCAAAAACTAGTTGATTTATTTTAAAAAAATTACACCGTTAAATAGAAAATTGAACGGCGAATCTAAAACTATATCAATATTGAAGATTAGTTAACATTTGACTGAGATATGAGCGTTTATAATGTTGGAACATTTACATCGATAACTCGAAACAAATTACACCATTAGATAGGAAATTGAATGGCGAACAGGGTAGGTTTGGTTCGGTTAGGTTAGGTGAACTTTTTTTTTTTTTTTTTTTATGAGATATGAGCGTTTATAATGTCGGAACATTTACATCGATAACTCGAAACAAATTACACCATTAGATAGGAAATTGAATGGCGAACAGGGTAGGTTAGTTTCGGTTTGGTTGGCTGACCTTTTTTTTTTTTTTTTTTTTAGACACCGTTACATACAAAATTACATCGTTAGATAGAAAATTGAACGGCGAATCTAAAACTATATCAATATTGAAGATTGGTTAACATTTGACTGAGATATGGGCGTTTATAATGTTGGAACGTTTACATCGATTACTCAAAAACTAGTCGATTTATTTAAAAAAAATTACATCGTTAGATAGAAAATTGAACGGCGAATCTAAAACTATATCAATATTGAAGATTGGTTAACATTTGACTGAGATATGAGCGTTTATAATGTTGGAACGTTTACATCGATAACTCGAAACAAATTACACCATTAGATAGGAAATTGAATGGCGAACAGGGTAGGTTAGTTTCGGTTTGGTTGGCTGACCTTTTTTTTTTTTTTTTTTTTAGACACCGTTACATACAAAATTACATCGTTAGATAGAAAATTGAACGGCGAATCTAAAACTATATCAATATTGAAGATTGGTTAACATTTGACTGAGATATGAGCGTTTATAATGTTGGAACGTTTACATCGATAACTCGAAACAAATTACACCATTAGATAGGAAATTGAATGGCGAACAGGGTAGGTTAGTTTCGGTTTGGTTGGCTGACCTTTTTTTTTTTTTTTTTTTTAGACACCGTTACATACAAAATTACATCGTTAGATAGAAAATTGAACGGCGAATCTAAAACTATATCAATATTGAAGATTGGTTAACATTTGACTGAGATATGAGCGTTTATAATGTTGGAACGTTTACATCGATAACTCGAAACAAATTACACCATTAGATAGGAAATTGAATGGCGAACAGGGTAGGTTAGTTTCGGTTTGGTTGGCTGACCTTTTTTTTTTTTTTTTTTTTAGACACCGTTACATACAAAATTACATCGTTAGATAGAAAATTGAACGGCGAATCTAAAACTATATCAATATTGAAGATTGGTTAACATTTGACTGAGATATGAGCGTTTATAATGTTGGAACGTTTACATCGATTACTCAAAAACTAGTCGATTTATTTAAAAAAAATTACATCGTTAGATAGAAAATTGAACGGCGAATCTAAAACTATATCAATATTGAAGATTGGTTAACATTTGACTGAGATATGAGCGTTTATAATGTTGGAACGTTTACATCGATAACTCGAAACAAATTACACCATTAGATAGGAAATTGAATGGCGAACAGGGTAGGTTAGTTTCGGTTTGGTTGGCTGACCTTTTTTTTTTTTTTTTTTTTAGACACCGTTACATACAAAATTACATCGTTAGATAGAAAATTGAACGGCGAATCTAAAACTATATCAATATTGAAGATTGGTTAACATTTGACTGAGATATGAGCGTTTATAATGTTGGAACGTTTACATCGATAACTCGAAACAAATTACACCATTAGATAGGAAATTGAATGGCGAACAGGGTAGGTTAGTTTCGGTTTGGTTGGCTGACCTTTTTTTTTTTTTTTTTTTTAGACACCGTTACATACAAAATTACATCGTTAGATAGAAAATTGAACGGCGAATCTAAAACTATATCAATATTGAAGATTGGTTAACATTTGACTGAGATATGAGCGTTTATAATGTTGGAACGTTTACATCGATAACTCGAAACAAATTACACCATTAGATAGGAAATTGAATGGCGAACAGGGTAGGTTAGTTTCGGTTTGGTTGGCTGACCTTTTTTTTTTTTTTTTTTTTAGACACCGTTACATACAAAATTACATCGTTAGATAGAAAATTGAACGGCGAATCTAAAACTATATCAATATTGAAGATTGGTTAACATTTGACTGAGATATGAGCGTTTATAATGTTGGAACGTTTACATCGATAACTCGAAACAAATTACACCATTAGATAGGAAATTGAATGGCGAACAGGGTAGGTTAGTTTCGGTTTGGTTGGCTGACCTTTTTTTTTTTTTTTTTTTTAGACACCGTTACATACAAAATTACATCGTTAGATAGAAAATTGAACGGCGAATCTAAAACTATATCAATATTGAAGATTGGTTAACATTTGACTGAGATATGAGCGTTTATAATGTTGGAACGTTTACATCGATAACTCGAAACAAATTACACCATTAGATAGGAAATTGAATGGCGAACAGGGTAGGTTAGTTTCGGTTTGGTTGGCTGACCTTTTTTTTTTTTTTTTTTTTTAGACACCGTTACATACAAAATTACATCGTTAGATAGAAAATTGAACGGCGAATCTAAAACTATATCAATATTGAAGATTGGTTAACATTTGACTGAGATATGAGCGTTTATAATGTTGGTACATTTACATCGATAACTCGAAACAAATTACACCATTAGATAGGAAGTTGATTGGCGAACAGGTTAGGTTTGTTTCGGTTTGGTTGGCTGACCTTTTTTTTTTTTTTTTTTTTAGACACCGTTACATACAAAATTACACCGTTAGATAGAAAATTGAACGGCAAATCTAAAACTATATCAATATTGAAGATTGGTTAACATTTGACTGAGATATGAGCGTTTATAATGTTGGTACGTTTACATCGATTTCTCAAAAACTAGTTGATTTATTTTAAAAAAATTACACCGTTAAATAGAAAATTGAACGGCGAATCTAAAACTATATCAATATTGAAGATTAGTTAACATTTGACTGAGATATGAGCGTTTATAATGTTGGAACATTTACATCGATAACTCGAAACAAATTACACCATTAGATAGGAAATTGAATGGCGAACAGGGTAGGTTTGGTTCGGTTAGGTTAGGTGAACTTTTTTTTTTTTTTTTTTATGAGATATGAGCGTTTATAATGTCGGAACATTTACATCGATAACTCGAAACAAATTACACCATTAGATAGGAAATTGAATGGCGAACAGGGTAGGTTAGTTTCGGTTTGGTTGGCTGACCTTTTTTTTTTTTTTTTTTTTAGACACCGTTACATACAAAATTACATCGTTAGATAGAAAATTGAACGGCGAATCTAAAACTATATCAATATTGAAGATTGGTTAACATTTGACTGAGATATGGGCGTTTATAATGTTGGAACGTTTACATCGATTACTCAAAAACTAGTCGATTTATTTAAAAAAAATTACATCGTTAGATAGAAAATTGAACGGCGAATCTAAAACTATATCAATATTGAAGATTGGTTAACATTTGACTGAGATATGAGCGTTTATAATGTTGGAACGTTTACATCGATAACTCGAAACAAATTACACCATTAGATAGGAAATTGAATGGCGAACAGGGTAGGTTAGTTTCGGTTTGGTTGGCTGACCTTTTTTTTTTTTTTTTTTTTAGACACCGTTACATACAAAATTACATCGTTAGATAGAAAATTGAACGGCGAATCTAAAACTATATCAATATTGAAGATTGGTTAACATTTGACTGAGATATGAGCGTTTATAATGTTGGAACGTTTACATCGATAACTCGAAACAAATTACACCATTAGATAGGAAATTGAATGGCGAACAGGGTAGGTTAGTTTCGGTTTGGTTGGCTGACCTTTTTTTTTTTTTTTTTTTTAGACACCGTTACATACAAAATTACATCGTTAGATAGAAAATTGAACGGCGAATCTAAAACTATATCAATATTGAAGATTGGTTAACATTTGACTGAGATATGAGCGTTTATAATGTTGGAACGTTTACATCGATAACTCGAAACAAATTACACCATTAGATAGGAAATTGAATGGCGAACAGGGTAGGTTAGTTTCGGTTTGGTTGGCTGACCTTTTTTTTTTTTTTTTTTTTAGACACCGTTACATACAAAATTACATCGTTAGATAGAAAATTGAACGGCGAATCTAAAACTATATCAATATTGAAGATTGGTTAACATTTGACTGAGATATGAGCGTTTATAATGTTGGTACATTTACATCGATAACTCGAAACAAATTACACCATTAGATAGGAAGTTGATTGGCGAACAGGTTAAGTTAGTTTCGGTTTGGTTGGCTGACCTTTTTTTTTTTTTTTTTTTTAGACACCGTTACATACAAAATTACACCGTTAGATAGAAAATTGAACGGCAAATCTAAAACTATATCAATATTGAAGATTGGTTAACATTTGACTGAGATATGAGCGTTTATAATGTTGGAACGTTTACATCGATAACTCGAAACAAATTACACCATTAGATAGGAAATTGAATGGCGAACAGGGTAGGTTAGTTTCGGTTTGGTTGGCTGACCTTTTTTTTTTTTTTTTTTTTAGACACCGTTACATACAAAATTACATCGTTAGATAGAAAATTGAACGGCGAATCTAAAACTATATCAATATTGAAGATTGGTTAACATTTGACTGAGATATGAGCGTTTATAATGTTGGTACATTTACATCGATAACTCGAAACAAATTACACCATTAGATAGGAAGTTGATTGGCGAACAGGTTAAGTTAGTTTCGGTTTGGTTGGCTGACCTTTTTTTTTTTTTTTTTTTTAGACACCGTTACATACAAAATTACACCGTTAGATAGAAAATTGAACGGCAAATCTAAAACTATATCAATATTGAAGATTGGTTAACATTTGACTGAGATATGAGCGTTTATAATGTTGGTACGTTTACATCGATTTCTCAAAAACTAGTTGATTTATTTTAAAAAAATTACACCGTTAAATAGAAAATTGAACGGCGAATCTAAAACTATATCAATATTGAAGATTAGTTAACATTTGACTGAGATATGAGCGTTTATAATGTTGGAACATTTACATCGATAACTCGAAACAAATTACACCATTAGATAGGAAATTGAATGGCGAACAGGGTAGGTTTGGTTCGGTTAGGTTAGGTGAACTTTTTTTTTTTTTTTTTTATGAGATATGAGCGTTTATAATGTCGGAACATTTACATCGATAACTCGAAACAAATTACACCATTAGATAGGAAATTGAATGGCGAACAGGGTAGGTTAGTTTCGGTTTGGTTGGCTGACCTTTTTTTTTTTTTTTTTTTTAGACACCGTTACATACAAAATTACATCGTTAGATAGAAAATTGAACGGCGAATCTAAAACTATATCAATATTGAAGATTGGTTAACATTTGACTGAGATATGGGCGTTTATAATGTTGGAACGTTTACATCGATTACTCAAAAACTAGTCGATTTATTTAAAAAAAATTACATCGTTAGATAGAAAATTGAACGGCGAATCTAAAACTATATCAATATTGAAGATTGGTTAACATTTGACTGAGATATGAGCGTTTATAATGTTGGAACGTTTACATCGATAACTCGAAACAAATTACACCATTAGATAGGAAATTGAATGGCGAACAGGGTAGGTTAGTTTCGGTTTGGTTGGCTGACCTTTTTTTTTTTTTTTTTTTTAGACACCGTTACATACAAAATTACATCGTTAGATAGAAAATTGAACGGCGAATCTAAAACTATATCAATATTGAAGATTGGTTAACATTTGACTGAGATATGAGCGTTTATAATGTTGGAACGTTTACATCGATAACTCGAAACAAATTACACCATTAGATAGGAAATTGAATGGCGAACAGGGTAGGTTAGTTTCGGTTTGGTTGGCTGACCTTTTTTTTTTTTTTTTTTTTTAGACACCGTTACATACAAAATTACATCGTTAGATAGAAAATTGAACGGCGAATCTAAAACTATATCAATATTGAAGATTGGTTAACATTTGACTGAGATATGAGCGTTTATAATGTTGGAACGTTTACATCGATAACTCGAAACAAATTACACCATTAGATAGGAAATTGAATGGCGAACAGGGTAGGTTAGTTTCGGTTTGGTTGGCTGACCTTTTTTTTTTTTTTTTTTTTAGACACCGTTACATACAAAATTACATCGTTAGATAGAAAATTGAACGGCGAATCTAAAACTATATCAATATTGAAGATTGGTTAACATTTGACTGAGATATGAGCGTTTATAATGTTGGTACATTTACATCGATAACTCGAAACAAATTACACCATTAGATAGGAAGTTGATTGGCGAACAGGTTAAGTTAGTTTCGGTTTGGTTGGCTGACCTTTTTTTTTTTTTTTTTTTTAGACACCGTTACATACAAAATTACACCGTTAGATAGAAAATTGAACGGCAAATCTAAAACTATATCAATATTGAAGATTGGTTAACATTTGACTGAGATATGAGCGTTTATAATGTTGGAACGTTTACATCGATAACTCGAAACAAATTACACCATTAGATAGGAAATTGAATGGCGAACAGGGTAGGTTAGTTTCGGTTTGGTTGGCTGACCTTTTTTTTTTTTTTTTTTTTAGACACCGTTACATACAAAATTACATCGTTAGATAGAAAATTGAACGGCGAATCTAAAACTATATCAATATTGAAGATTGGTTAACATTTGACTGAGATATGAGCGTTTATAATGTTGGTACATTTACATCGATAACTCGAAACAAATTACACCATTAGATAGGAAGTTGATTGGCGAACAGGTTAAGTTAGTTTCGGTTTGGTTGGCTGACCTTTTTTTTTTTTTTTTTTTTAGACACCGTTACATACAAAATTACACCGTTAGATAGAAAATTGAACGGCAAATCTAAAACTATATCAATATTGAAGATTGGTTAACATTTGACTGAGATATGAGCGTTTATAATGTTGGTACGTTTACATCGATTTCTCAAAAACTAGTTGATTTATTTTAAAAAAATTACACCGTTAAATAGAAAATTGAACGGCGAATCTAAAACTATATCAATATTGAAGATTGGTTAACATTTGACTGAGATATGAGCGTTTATAATGTTGGAACATTTACATCGATAACTCGAAACAAATTACACCATTAGATAGGAAATTGAATGGCGAACAGGGTAGGTTTGGTTCGGTTAGGTTAGGTGAACTTTTTTTTTTTTTTTTTTATGAGATATGAGCGTTTATAATGTCGGAACATTTACATCGATAACTCGAAACAAATTACACCATTAGATAGGAAATTGAATGGCGAACAGGGTAGGTTAGTTTCGGTTTGGTTGGCTGACCTTTTTTTTTTTTTTTTTTTTAGACACCGTTACATACAAAATTACATCGTTAGATAGAAAATTGAACGGCGAATCTAAAACTATATCAATATTGAAGATTGGTTAACATTTGACTGAGATATGGGCGTTTATAATGTTGGAACGTTTACATCGATTACTCAAAAACTAGTCGATTTATTTAAAAAAAATTACATCGTTAGATAGAAAATTGAACGGCGAATCTAAAACTATATCAATATTGAAGATTGGTTAACATTTGACTGAGATATGAGCGTTTATAATGTTGGAACGTTTACATCGATAACTCGAAACAAATTACACCATTAGATAGGAAATTGAATGGCGAACAGGGTAGGTTAGTTTCGGTTTGGTTGGCTGACCTTTTTTTTTTTTTAGACACCGTTACATACAAAATTACATCGTTAGATAGAAAATTGAACGGCGAATCTAAAACTATATCAATATTGAAGATTGGTTAACATTTGACTGAGATATGAGCGTTTATAATGTTGGAACGTTTACATCGATAACTCGAACAAATTATCGTTACAAATTACACCATTAGATAGGAAATTGAATGGCGAACAGGGTAGGTTAGTTTCGGTTTGGTTGGCTGACCTTTTTTTTTTTTTTTTTTTTAGACACCGTTACATACAAAATTACATCGTTAGATAGAAAATTGAACGGCGAATCTAAAACTATATCAATATTGAAGATTGGTTAACATTTGACTGAGATATGAGCGTTTATAATGTTGGAACGTTTACATCGATAACTCGAAACAAATTACACCATTAGATAGGAAATTGAATGGCGAACAGGGTAGGTTAGTTTCGGTTTGGTTGGCTGACCTTTTTTTTTTTTTTTTTTAGACACCGTTACATACAAAATTACATCGTTAGATAGAAAATTGAACGGCGAATCTAAAACTATATCAATATTGAAGATTGGTTAACATTTGACTGAGATATGAGCGTTTATAATGTTGGTACATTTACATCGATAACTCGAAACAAATTACACCATTAGATAGGAAGTTGATTGGCGAACAGGTTAAGTTAGTTTCGGTTTGGTTGGCTGACCTTTTTTTTTTTTTTTTTTTTAGACACCGTTACATACAAAATTACACCGTTAGATAGAAAATTGAACGGCAAATCTAAAACTATATCAATATTGAAGATTGGTTAACATTTGACTGAGATATGAGCGTTTATAATGTTGGAACGTTTACATCGATAACTCGAAACAAATTACACCATTAGATAGGAAATTGAATGGCGAACAGGGTAGGTTAGTTTCGGTTTGGTTGGCTGACCTTTTTTTTTTTTTTTTTTTTAGACACCGTTACATACAAAATTACATCGTTAGATAGAAAATTGAACGGCGAATCTAAAACTATATCAATATTGAAGATTGGTTAACATTTGACTGAGATATGAGCGTTTATAATGTTGGTACATTTACATCGATAACTCGAAACAAATTACACCATTAGATAGGAAGTTGATTGGCGAACAGGTTAAGTTAGTTTCGGTTTGGTTGGCTGACCTTTTTTTTTTTTTTTTTTTTAGACACCGTTACATACAAAATTACACCGTTAGATAGAAAATTGAACGGCAAATCTAAAACTATATCAATATTGAAGATTGGTTAACATTTGACTGAGATATGAGCGTTTATAATGTTGGTACGTTTACATCGATTTCTCAAAAACTAGTTGATTTATTTTAAAAAAATTACACCGTTAAATAGAAAATTGAACGGCGAATCTAAAACTATATCAATATTGAAGATTAGTTAACATTTGACTGAGATATGAGCGTTTATAATGTTGGAACATTTACATCGATAACTCGAAACAAATTACACCATTAGATAGGAAATTGAATGGCGAACAGGGTAGGTTTGGTTCGGTTAGGTTAGGTGAACTTTTTTTTTTTTTTTTTTATGAGATATGAGCGTTTATAATGTCGGAACATTTACATCGATAACTCGAAACAAATTACACCATTAGATAGGAAATTGAATGGCGAACAGGGTAGGTTAGTTTCGGTTTGGTTGGCTGACCTTTTTTTTTTTTTTTTTTTTAGACACCGTTACATACAAAATTACATCGTTAGATAGAAAATTGAACGGCGAATCTAAAACTATATCAATATTGAAGATTGGTTAACATTTGACTGAGATATGGGCGTTTATAATGTTGGAACGTTTACATCGATTACTCAAAAACTAGTCGATTTATTTAAAAAAAATTACATCGTTAGATAGAAAATTGAACGGCGAATCTAAAACTATATCAATATTGAAGATTGGTTAACATTTGACTGAGATATGAGCGTTTATAATGTTGGAACGTTTACATCGATAACTCGAAACAAATTACACCATTAGATAGGAAATTGAATGGCGAACAGGGTAGGTTAGTTTCGGTTTGGTTGGCTGACCTTTTTTTTTTTTTTTTTTTTAGACACCGTTACATACAAAATTACATCGTTAGATAGAAAATTGAACGGCGAATCTAAAACTATATCAATATTGAAGATTGGTTAACATTTGACTGAGATATGAGCGTTTATAATGTTGGAACGTTTACATCGATAACTCGAAACAAATTACACCATTAGATAGGAAATTGAATGGCGAACAGGGTAGGTTAGTTTCGGTTTGGTTGGCTGACCTTTTTTTTTTTTTTTTAGACACCGTTACATACAAAATTACATCGTTAGATAGAAAATTGAACGGCGAATCTAAAACTATATCAATATTGAAGATTGGTTAACATTTGACTGAGATATGAGCGTTTATAATGTTGGAACGTTTACATCGATAACTCGAAACAAATTACACCATTAGATAGGAAATTGAATGGCGAACAGGGTAGGTTAGTTTCGGTTTGGTTGGCTGACCTTTTTTTTTTTTTTTTTTTTAGACACCGTTACATACAAAATTACATCGTTAGATAGAAAATTGAACGGCGAATCTAAAACTATATCAATATTGAAGATTGGTTAACATTTGACTGAGATATGAGCGTTTATAATGTTGGTACATTTACATCGATAACTCGAAACAAATTACACCATTAGATAGGAAGTTGATTGGCGAACAGGTTAAGTTAGTTTCGGTTTGGTTGGCTGACCTTTTTTTTTTTTTTTTTTTTAGACACCGTTACATACAAAATTACACCGTTAGATAGAAAATTGAACGGCAAATCTAAAACTATATCAATATTGAAGATTGGTTAACATTTGACTGAGATATGAGCGTTTATAATGTTGGAACATTTACATCGATAACTCGAAACAAATTACACCATTAGATAGGAAATTGAATGGCGAACAGGTTAGGTTTGTTTCGGTTTGGTTGGCTGACCTTTTTTTTTTTTTTTTTTTAGACACCGTTACATACAAAATTACATCGTTAGATAGAAAATTGAACGGCAAATCTAAAACTATATCAATATTGAAGATTGGTTAACATTTGACTGAGATATGGGCGTTTATAATGTTGGAACGTTTACATCGAACGGCGATCGAATTGAACGGCGAATCTAAAACTATATCAATATTGAAGATTGGTTAACATTTGACTGAGATATGGGCGTTTATAATGTTGGAACGTTTACATCGATAACTCGAAACAAATTACACCATTAGATAGGAAATTGAATGGCGAACAGGTTAGGTTTGTTTCGGTTTGGTTGGCTGACCTTTTTTTTTTTTTTTTTTTAGACACCGTTACATACAAAATTACATCGTTAGATAGAAAATTGAACGGCAAATCTAAAACTATATCAATATTGAAGATTGGTTAACATTTGACTGAGATATGGGCGTTTATAATGTTGGAACATTTACATCGATAACTCGAAACAAATTACACCATTAGATAGGAAATTGAATGGCGAACAGGTTAGGTTTGTTTCGGTTTGGTTGGCTGACCTTTTTTTTTTTTTTTTTTTAGACACCGTTACATACAAAATTACATCGTTAGATAGAAAATTGAACGGCAAATCTAAAACTATATCAATATTGAAGATTGGTTAACATTTGACTGAGATATGGGCGTTTATAATGTTGGAACGTTTACATCGATTACTCAAAAACTAGTCGATTTATTTAAAAAAAATTACATCGTTAGATAGAAAATTGAACGGCGAATTTAAAACTATATCAATATTGAAGATTGGTTAACATTTGACTGAGATATGAGCGTTTATAATGTTGGAACGTTTACATCGATTACTCAAAAACTAGTCGATTTATTTAAAAAAAATTACATCGTTAGATAGAAAATTGAACGGCGAATTTAAAACTATATCAATATTGAAGATTGGTTAACATTTGACTGAGATATGAGCGTTTATAATGTTGGAACGTTTACATCGATTACTCAAAAACTAGTCGATTTATTTAAAAAAAATTACATCGTTAGATAGAAAATTGAACGGCGAATTTAAAACTATATCAATATTGAAGATTGGTTAACATTTGACTGAGATATGAGCGTTTATAATGTTGGAACGTTTACATCGATTACTCAAAAACTAGTCGATTTATTTAAAAAAAATTACATCGTTAGATAGAAAATTGAACGGCGAATTTAAAACTATATCAATATTGAAGATTGGTTAACATTTGACTGAGATATGAGCGTTTATAATGTTGGAACGTTTACATCGATAACTCGAAACAAATTACACCATTAGATAGGAAATTGAATGGCGAACAGGTTAGGTTTGTTTCGGTTTGGTTGGCTGACCTTTTTTTTTTTTTTTTTTTAGACACCGTTACATACAAAATTACATCGTTAGATAGAAAATTGAACGGCAAATCTAAAACTATATCAATATTGAAGATTGGTTAACATTTGACTGAGATATGGGCGTTTATAATGTTGGAACATTTACATCGATAACTCGAAACAAATTACACCATTAGATAGGAAATTGAATGGCGAACAGGTTAGGTTTGTTTCGGTTTGGTTGGCTGACCTTTTTTTTTTTTTTTAGACACCGTTACATACAAAATTACATCGTTAGATAGAAAATTGAACGGCAAATCTAAAACTATATCAATATTGAAGATTGGTTAACATTTGACTGAGATATGGGCGTTTATAATGTTGGAACGTTTACATCGAACGGCGATCGAATTGAACGGCGAATCTAAAACTATATCAATATTGAAGATTGGTTAACATTTGACTGAGATATGGGCGTTTATAATGTTGGAACGTTTACATCGATAACTCGAAACAAATTACACCATTAGATAGGAAATTGAATGGCGAACAGGTTAGGTTTGTTTCGGTTTGGTTGGCTGACCTTTTTTTTTTTTTTTTTTTAGACACCGTTACATACAAAATTACATCGTTAGATAGAAAATTGAACGGCAAATCTAAAACTATATCAATATTGAAGATTGGTTAACATTTGACTGAGATATGGGCGTTTATAATGTTGGAACATTTACATCGATAACTCGAAACAAATTACACCATTAGATAGGAAATTGAATGGCGAACAGGTTAGGTTTGTTTCGGTTTGGTTGGCTGACCTTTTTTTTTTTTTTTTTTTAGACACCGTTACATACAAAATTACATCGTTAGATAGAAAATTGAACGGCAAATCTAAAACTATATCAATATTGAAGATTGGTTAACATTTGACTGAGATATGGGCGTTTATAATGTTGGAACGTTTACATCGATTACTCAAAAACTAGTCGATTTATTTAAAAAAAATTACATCGTTAGATAGAAAATTGAACGGCGAATCTAAAACTATATCAATATTGAAGATTGGTTAACATTTGACTGAGATATGAGCGTTTATAATGTTGGAACGTTTACATCGATTACTCAAAAACTAGTCGATTTATTTAAAAAAAATTACATCGTTAGATAGAAAATTGAACGGCGAATCTAAAACTATATCAATATTGAAGATTGGTTAACATTTGACTGAGATATGAGCGTTTATAATGTTGGAACGTTTACATCGATAACTCGAAACAAATTACACCATTAGATAGGAAATTGAATGGCGAACAGGTTAGGTTTGTTTCGGTTTGGTTGGCTGACCTTTTTTTTTTTTTTTTTTTAGACACCGTTACATACAAAATTACATCGTTAGATAGAAAATTGAACGGCAAATCTAAAACTATATCAATATTGAAGATTGGTTAACATTTGACTGAGATATGGGCGTTTATAATGTTGGAACATTTACATCGATAACTCGAAACAAATTACACCATTAGATAGGAAATTGAATGGCGAACAGGTTAGGTTTGTTTCGGTTTGGTTGGCTGACCTTTTTTTTTTTTTTTTTTTAGACACCGTTACATACAAAATTACATCGTTAGATAGAAAATTGAACGGCAAATCTAAAACTATATCAATATTGAAGATTGGTTAACATTTGACTGAGATATGGGCGTTTATAATGTTGGAACGTTTACATCGAACGGCGATCGAATTGAACGGCGAATCTAAAACTATATCAATATTGAAGATTGGTTAACATTTGACTGAGATATGGGCGTTTATAATGTTGGAACGTTTACATCGATAACTCGAAACAAATTACACCATTAGATAGGAAATTGAATGGCGAACAGGTTAGGTTTGTTTCGGTTTGGTTGGCTGACCTTTTTTTTTTTTTTTTTTTAGACACCGTTACATACAAAATTACATCGTTAGATAGAAAATTGAACGGCAAATCTAAAACTATATCAATATTGAAGATTGGTTAACATTTGACTGAGATATGGGCGTTTATAATGTTGGAACATTTACATCGATAACTCGAAACAAATTACACCATTAGATAGGAAATTGAATGGCGAACAGGTTAGGTTTGTTTCGGTTTGGTTGGCTGACCTTTTTTTTTTTTTTTTTTTAGACACCGTTACATACAAAATTACATCGTTAGATAGAAAATTGAACGGCAAATCTAAAACTATATCAATATTGAAGATTGGTTAACATTTGACTGAGATATGGGCGTTTATAATGTTGGAACGTTTACATCGATTACTCAAAAACTAGTCGATTTATTTAAAAAAAATTACATCGTTAGATAGAAAATTGAACGGCGAATTTAAAACTATATCAATATTGAAGATTGGTTAACATTTGACTGAGATATGAGCGTTTATAATGTTGGAACGTTTACATCGATTACTCAAAAACTAGTCGATTTATTTAAAAAAAATTACATCGTTAGATAGAAAATTGAACGGCGAATTTAAAACTATATCAATATTGAAGATTGGTGAACATTTGTCTGAGATATGAGCGTTTAAAATGTTGGAACGTTTACATCGATTACTCAAAAACTAGTCGATTGATTTAAAAAAAATTACACCGTTACATAGAAAATTGAACGGCGAATTTAAAACTATATCAATATTGAAGATTGGTTAACATTTGACTGAGATATGAGCGTTTATAATGTTGGAACGTTTACATCGATTACTCAAAAACTAGTCGATTTATTTAAAAAAAATTACATCGTTAGATAGAAAATTGAACGGCGAATTTAAAACTATATCAATATTGAAGATTGGTTAACATTTGACTGAGATATGAGCGTTTATAATGTTGGAACGTTTACATCGATAACTCGAAACAAATTACACCATTAGATAGGAAATTGAATGGCGAACAGGTTAGGTTTGTTTCGGTTTGGTTGGCTGACCTTTTTTTTTTTTTTTTTTTAGACACCGTTACATACAAAATTACATCGTTAGATAGAAAATTGAACGGCAAATCTAAAACTATATCAATATTGAAGATTGGTTAACATTTGACTGAGATATGGGCGTTTATAATGTTGGAACATTTACATCGATAACTCGAAACAAATTACACCATTAGATAGGAAATTGAATGGCGAACAGGTTAGGTTTGTTTCGGTTTGGTTGGCTGACCTTTTTTTTTTTTTTTTTTTAGACACCGTTACATACAAAATTACATCGTTAGATAGAAAATTGAACGGCAAATCTAAAACTATATCAATATTGAAGATTGGTTAACATTTGACTGAGATATGGGCGTTTATAATGTTGGAACGTTTACATCGAACGGCGATCGAATTGAACGGCGAATCTAAAACTATATCAATATTGAAGATTGGTTAACATTTGACTGAGATATGGGCGTTTATAATGTTGGAACGTTTACATCGATAACTCGAAACAAATTACACCATTAGATAGGAAATTGAATGGCGAACAGGTTAGGTTTGTTTCGGTTTGGTTGGCTGACCTTTTTTTTTTTTTTTTTTTAGACACCGTTACATACAAAATTACATCGTTAGATAGAAAATTGAACGGCAAATCTAAAACTATATCAATATTGAAGATTGGTTAACATTTGACTGAGATATGGGCGTTTATAATGTTGGAACATTTACATCGATAACTCGAAACAAATTACACCATTAGATAGGAAATTGAATGGCGAACAGGTTAGGTTTGTTTCGGTTTGGTTGGCTGACCTTTTTTTTTTTTTTTTTTTAGACACCGTTACATACAAAATTACATCGTTAGATAGAAAATTGAACGGCAAATCTAAAACTATATCAATATTGAAGATTGGTTAACATTTGACTGAGATATGGGCGTTTATAATGTTGGAACGTTTACATCGATTACTCAAAAACTAGTCGATTTATTTAAAAAAAATTACATCGTTAGATAGAAAATTGAACGGCGAATCTAAAACTATATCAATATTGAAGATTGGTTAACATTTGACTGAGATATGAGCGTTTATAATGTTGGAACGTTTACATCGATTACTCAAAAACTAGTCGATTTATTTAAAAAAAATTACATCGTTAGATAGAAAATTGAACGGCGAATCTAAAACTATATCAATATTGAAGATTGGTTAACATTTGACTGAGATATGAGCGTTTATAATGTTGGAACGTTTACATCGATAACTCGAAACAAATTACACCATTAGATAGGAAATTGAATGGCGAACAGGTGAGGTTTGTTTCGGTTTGGTTGGCTGACCTTTTTTTTTTTTTTTTTTTAGACACCGTTACATACAAAATTACATCGTTAGATAGAAAATTGAACGGCAAATCTAAAACTATATCAATATTGAAGATTGGTTAACATTTGACTGAGATATGGGCGTTTATAATGTTGGAACATTTACATCGATAACTCGAAACAAATTACACCATTAGATAGGAAATTGAATGGCGAACAGGTTAGGTTTGTTTCGGTTTGGTTGGCTGACCTTTTTTTTTTTTTTTTTTTAGACACCGTTACATACAAAATTACATCGTTAGATAGAAAATTGAACGGCAAATCTAAAACTATATCAATATTGAAGATTGGTTAACATTTGACTGAGATATGGGCGTTTATAATGTTGGAACATTTACATCGATAACTCGAAACAAATTACACCATTAGATAGGAAATTGAATGGCGAACAGGTTAGGTTTGTTTCGGTTTGGTTGGCTGACCTTTTTTTTTTTTTTTTTTTAGACACCGTTACATACAAAATTACATCGTTAGATAGAAAATTGAACGGCAAATCTAAAACTATATCAATATTGAAGATTGGTTAACATTTGACTGAGATATGGGCGTTTATAATGTTGGAACGTTTACATCGAACGGCGATCGAATTGAACGGCGAATCTAAAACTATATCAATATTGAAGATTGGTTAACATTTGACTGAGATATGGGCGTTTATAATGTTGGAACGTTTACATCGATAACTCGAAACAAATTACACCATTAGATAGGAAATTGAATGGCGAACAGGTTAGGTTTGTTTCGGTTTGGTTGGCTGACCTTTTTTTTTTTTTTTTTTTAGACACCGTTACATACAAAATTACATCGTTAGATAGAAAATTGAACGGCAAATCTAAAACTATATCAATATTGAAGATTGGTTAACATTTGACTGAGATATGGGCGTTTATAATGTTGGAACATTTACATCGATAACTCGAAACAAATTACACCATTAGATAGGAAATTGAATGGCGAACAGGTTAGGTTTGTTTCGGTTTGGTTGGCTGACCTTTTTTTTTTTTTTTTTTTAGACACCGTTACATACAAAATTACATCGTTAGATAGAAAATTGAACGGCAAATCTAAAACTATATCAATATTGAAGATTGGTTAACATTTGACTGAGATATGGGCGTTTATAATGTTGGAACGTTTACATCGATTACTCAAAAACTAGTCGATTTATTTAAAAAAAATTACACCATTTGATAGAAAATTGAACGGCGAATCTAAAACTATATCAATATTGAAGATTGGTTAACATTTGACTGAGATATGAGCGTTTATAATGTTGGAACGTTTACATCGATTACTCAAAAACTAGTCGATTTATTTAAAAAAAATTACATCGTTAGATAGAAAATTGAACGGCGAATTTAAAACTATATCAATATTGAAGATTGGTTAACATTTGTCTGAGATATGAGCGTTTAAAATGTTGGAACGTTTACATCGATTACTCAAAAACTAGTCGATTGATTTAAAAAAAATTACACCATTTGATAGAAAATTGAACGGCGAATCTAAAACTATATCAATATTGAAGATTGGTTAACATTTGACTGAGATATGAGCGTTTATAATGTTGGAACGTTTACATCGATAACTCGAAACAAATTACACCATTAGATAGGAAATTGAATGGCGAACAGGTTAGGTTTGTTTCGGTTTGGTTGGCTGACCTTTTTTTTTTTTTTTTTTTAGACACCGTTACATACAAAATTACATCGTTAGATAGAAAATTGAACGGCAAATCTAAAACTATATCAATATTGAAGATTGGTTAACATTTGACTGAGATATGGGCGTTTATAATGTTGGAACATTTACATCGATAACTCGAAACAAATTACACCATTAGATAGGAAATTGAATGGCGAACAGGTTAGGTTTGTTTCGGTTTGGTTGGCTGACCTTTTTTTTTTTTTTTTTTTAGACACCGTTACATACAAAATTACATCGTTAGATAGAAAATTGAACGGCAAATCTAAAACTATATCAATATTGAAGATTGGTTAACATTTGACTGAGATATGGGCGTTTATAATGTTGGAACATTTACATCGATAACTCGAAACAAATTACACCATTAGATAGGAAATTGAATGGCGAACAGGTTAGGTTTGTTTCGGTTTGGTTGGCTGACCTTTTTTTTTTTTTTTTTTTAGACACCGTTACATACAAAATTACATCGTTAGATAGAAAATTGAACGGCAAATCTAAAACTATATCAATATTGAAGATTGGTTAACATTTGACTGAGATATGGGCGTTTATAATGTTGGAACATTTACATCGATAACTCGAAACAAATTACACCATTAGATAGGAAATTGAATGGCGAACAGGTTAGGTTTGTTTCGGTTTGGTTGGCTGACCTTTTTTTTTTTTTTTTTTTAGACACCGTTACATACAAAATTACATCGTTAGATAGAAAATTGAACGGCAAATCTAAAACTATATCAATATTGAAGATTGGTTAACATTTGACTGAGATATGGGCGTTTATAATGTTGGAACATTTACATCGATAACTCGAAACAAATTACACCATTAGATAGGAAATTGAATGGCGAACAGGTTAGGTTTGTTTCGGTTTGGTTGGCTGACCTTTTTTTTTTTTTTTTTTTAGACACCGTTACATACAAAATTACATCGTTAGATAGAAAATTGAACGGCAAATCTAAAACTATATCAATATTGAAGATTGGTTAACATTTGACTGAGATATGGGCGTTTATAATGTTGGAACGTTTACATCGATTACTCAAAAACTAGTCGATTGATTTAAAAAAAATTACACCGTTAGATAGAAAATTGAACGGCGAATCTAAAACTATATCAATATTGAAGATTGGTTAACATTTGACTGAGATATGAGCGTTTATAATGTTGGAACGTTTACATCGATTACTCAAAAACTAGTCGATTTATTTAAAAAAAATTACATCGTTAGATAGAAAATTGAACGGCGAATTTAAAACTATATCAATATTGAAGATTGGTTAACATTTGACTGAGATATGAGCGTTTATAATGTTGGAACGTTTACATCGATTACTCAAAAACTAGTCGATTTATTTAAAAAAAATTACACCGTTACATAGAAAATTGAACAACGAATCTAAAACTATATCAATATTGAAGATTGGTTAACATTTGACTGAGATATGAGCGTTTATAATGTTGGAACGTTTACATCGATAACTCGAAACAAATTACACCATTAGATAGGAAATTGAATGGCGAACAGGTTAGGTTTGTTTCGGTTTGGTTGGCTGACCTTTTTTTTTTTTTTTTTTAGACACCGTTACATACAAAATTACATCGTTAGATAGAAAATTGAACGGCAAATCTAAAACTATATCAATATTGAAGATTGGTTAACATTTGACTGAGATATGGGCGTTTATAATGTTGGAACATTTACATCGATAACTCGAAACAAATTACACCATTAGATAGGAAATTGAATGGCGAACAGGTTAGGTTTGTTTCGGTTTGGTTGGCTGACCTTTTTTTTTTTTTTTTTTTAGACACCGTTACATACAAAATTACATCGTTAGATAGAAAATTGAACGGCAAATCTAAAACTATATCAATATTGAAGATTGGTTAACATTTGACTGAGATATGGGCGTTTATAATGTTGGAACATTTACATCGATAACTCGAAACAAATTACACCATTAGATAGGAAATTGAATGGCGAACAGGTTAGGTTTGTTTCGGTTTGGTTGGCTGACCTTTTTTTTTTTTTTTTTTTTAGACACCGTTACATACAAAATTACATCGTTAGATAGAAAATTGAACGGCAAATCTAAAACTATATCAATATTGAAGATTGGTTAACATTTGACTGAGATATGGGCGTTTATAATGTTGGAACATTTACATCGATAACTCGAAACAAATTACACCATTAGATAGGAAATTGAATGGCGAACAGGTTAGGTTTGTTTCGGTTTGGTTGGCTGACCTTTTTTTTTTTTTTTTTTTAGACACCGTTACATACAAAATTACATCGTTAGATAGAAAATTGAACGGCAAATCTAAAACTATATCAATATTGAAGATTGGTTAACATTTGACTGAGATATGGGCGTTTATAATGTTGGAACATTTACATCGATAACTCGAAACAAATTACACCATTAGATAGGAAATTGAATGGCGAACAGGTTAGGTTTGTTTCGGTTTGGTTGGCTGACCTTTTTTTTTTTTTTTTTTTAGACACCGTTACATACAAAATTACATCGTTAGATAGAAAATTGAACGGCAAATCTAAAACTATATCAATATTGAAGATTGGTTAACATTTGACTGAGATATGGGCGTTTATAATGTTGGAACATTTACATCGATAACTCGAAACAAATTACACCATTAGATAGGAAATTGAATGGCGAACAGGTTAGGTTTGTTTCGGTTTGGTTGGCTGACCTTTTTTTTTTTTTTTTTTTAGACACCGTTACATACAAAATTACATCGTTAGATAGAAAATTGAACGGCAAATCTAAAACTATATCAATATTGAAGATTGGTTAACATTTGACTGAGATATGGGCGTTTATAATGTTGGAACGTTTACATCGATTACTCAAAAACTAGTCGATTTATTTAAAAAAAATTACATCGTTAGATAGAAAATTGAACGGCGAATCTAAAACTATATCAATATTGAAGATTGGTTAACATTTGACTGAGATATGAGCGTTTATAATGTTGGAACGTTTACATCGATTACTCAAAAACTAGTCGATTTATTTAAAAAAAATTACATCGTTAGATAGAAAATTGAACGGCGAATTTAAAACTATATCAATATTGAAGATTGGTTAACATTTGACTGAGATATGAGCGTTTATAATGTTGGAACGTTTACATCGATTACTCAAAAACTAGTCGATTTATTTAAAAAAAATTACACCGTTAGATAGAAAATTGAACGGCGAATCTAAAACTATATCAATATTGAAGATTGGTTAACATTTGACTGAGATATGAGCGTTTATAATGTTGGAACGTTTACATCGATAACTCGAAACAAATTACACCATTAGATAGGAAATTGAATGGCGAACAGGTTAGGTTTGTTTCGGTTTGGTTGGCTGACCTTTTTTTTTTTTTTTTTTTAGACACCGTTACATACAAAATTACATCGTTAGATAGAAAATTGAACGGCAAATCTAAAACTATATCAATATTGAAGATTGGTTAACATTTGACTGAGATATGGGCGTTTATAATGTTGGAACATTTACATCGATAACTCGAAACAAATTACACCATTAGATAGGAAATTGAATGGCGAACAGGTTAGGTTTGTTTCGGTTTGGTTGGCTGACCTTTTTTTTTTTTTTTTTTTAGACACCGTTACATACAAAATTACATCGTTAGATAGAAAATTGAACGGCAAATCTAAAACTATATCAATATTGAAGATTGGTTAACATTTGACTGAGATATGGGCGTTTATAATGTTGGAACATTTACATCGATAACTCGAAACAAATTACACCATTAGATAGGAAATTGAATGGCGAACAGGTTAGGTTTGTTTCGGTTTGGTTGGCTGACCTTTTTTTTTTTTTTTTTTTTAGACACCGTTACATACAAAATTACATCGTTAGATAGAAAATTGAACGGCAAATCTAAAACTATATCAATATTGAAGATTGGTTAACATTTGACTGAGATATGGGCGTTTATAATGTTGGAACATTTACATCGATAACTCGAAACAAATTACACAATTAGATAGGAAATTGAATGGCGAACAGGTTAGGTTTGTTTCGGTTTGGTTGGCTGACCTTTTTTTTTTTTTTTTTTTAGACACCGTTACATACAAAATTACATCGTTAGATAGAAAATTGAACGGCAAATCTAAAACTATATCAATATTGAAGATTGGTTAACATTTGACTGAGATATGGGCGTTTATAATGTTGGAACATTTACATCGATAACTCGAAACAAATTACACCATTAGATAGGAAATTGAATGGCGAACAGGTTAGGTTTGTTTCGGTTTGGTTGGCTGACCTTTTTTTTTTTTTTTTTTTTAGACACCGTTACATACAAAATTACATCGTTAGATAGAAAATTGAACGGCAAATCTAAAACTATATCAATATTGAAGATTGGTTAACATTTGACTGAGATATGGGCGTTTATAATGTTGGAACGTTTACATCGATTACTCAAAAACTAGTCGATTTATTTAAAAAAAATTACATCGTTAGATAGAAAATTGAACGGCAAATCTAAAACTATATCAATATTGAAGATTGGTTAACATTTGACTGAGATATGGGCGTTTATAATGTTGGAACATTTACATCGATAACTCGAAACAAATTACACCATTAGATAGGAAATTGAATGGCGAACAGGTTAGGTTTGTTTCGGTTTGGTTGGCTGACCTTTTTTTTTTTTTTTTTTAGACACCGTTACATACAAAATTACATCGTTAGATAGAAAATTGAACGGCGAATCTAAAACTATATCAATATTGAAGATTGGTTAACATTTGACTGAGATATGAGCGTTTATAATGTTGGAACGTTTACATCGATTACTCAAAAACTAGTCGATTTATTTAAAAAAAATTACATCGTTAGATAGAAAATTGAACGGCAAATCTAAAACTATATCAATATTGAAGATTGGTTAACATTTGACTGAGATATGGGCGTTTATAATGTTGGAACATTTACATCGATAACTCGAAACAAATTACACCATTAGATAGGAAATTGAATGGCGAACAGGTTAGGTTTGTTTCGGTTTGGTTGGCTGACCTTTTTTTTTTTTTTTTTTTAGACACCGTTACATACAAAATTACATCGTTAGATAGAAAATTGAACGGCAAATCTAAAACTATATCAATATTGAAGATTGGTTAACATTTGACTGAGATATGGGCGTTTATAATGTTGGAACGTTTACATCGATTACTCAAAAACTAGTCGATTTATTTAAAAAAAATTACATCGTTAGATAGAAAATTGAACGGCGAATTTAAAACTATATCAATATTGAAGATTGGTTAACATTTGACTGAGATATGAGCGTTTATAATGTTGGAACGTTTACATCGATTACTCAAAAACTAGTCGATTTATTTAAAAAAAATTACATCGTTAGATAGAAAATTGAACGGCGAATCTAAAACTATATCAATATTGAAGATTGGTTAACATTTGACTGAGATATGAGCGTTTATAATGTTGGAACGTTTACATCGATAACTCGAAACAAATTACACCATTAGATAGGAAATTGAATGGCGAACAGGTTAGTTTTGTTTCGGTTTGGTTGGCTGACCTTTTTTTTTTTTTTTTTTTAGACACCGTTACATACAAAATTACATCGTTAGATAGAAAATTGAACGGCAAATCTAAAACTATATCAATATTGAAGATTGGTTAACATTTGACTGAGATATGGGCGTTTATAATGTTGGAACATTTACATCGATAACTCGAAACAAATTACACCATTAGATAGGAAATTGAATGGCGAACAGGTTAGGTTTGTTTCGGTTTGGTTGGCTGACCTTTTTTTTTTTTTTTTTTTAGACACCGTTACATACAAAATTACATCGTTAGATAGAAAATTGAACGGCAAATCTAAAACTATATCAATATTGAAGATTGGTTAACATTTGACTGAGATATGGGCGTTTATAATGTTGGAACATTTACATCGATAACTCGAAACAAATTACACCATTAGATAGGAAATTGAATGGCGAACAGGTTAGGTTTGTTTCGGTTTGGTTGGCTGACCTTTTTTTTTTTTTTTTTTTTAGACACCGTTACATACAAAATTACATCGTTAGATAGAAAATTGAACGGCAAATCTAAAACTATATCAATATTGAAGATTGGTTAACATTTGACTGAGATATGGGCGTTTATAATGTTGGAACATTTACATCGATAACTCGAAACAAATTACACCATTAGATAGGAAATTGAATGGCGAACAGGTTAGGTTTGTTTCGGTTTGGTTGGCTGACCTTTTTTTTTTTTTTTTTTTAGACACCGTTACATACAAAATTACATCGTTAGATAGAAAATTGAACGGCAAATCTAAAACTATATCAATATTGAAGATTGGTTAACATTTGACTGAGATATGGGCGTTTATAATGTTGGAACGTTTACATCGAACGGCGATCGAATTGAACGGCGAATCTAAAACTATATCAATATTGAAGATTGGTTAACATTTGACTGAGATATGGGCGTTTATAATGTTGGAACGTTTACATCGATAACTCGAAACAAATTACACCATTAGATAGGAAATTGAATGGCGAACAGGTTAGGTTTGTTTCGGTTTGGTTGGCTGACCTTTTGTTTTTTTTTTTTTTAGACACCGTTACATACAAAATTACATCGTTAGATAGAAAATTGAACGGCAAATCTAAAACTATATCAATATTGAAGATTGGTTAACATTTGACTGAGATATGGGCGTTTATAATGTTGGAACATTTACATCGATAACTCGAAACAAATTACACCATTAGATAGGAAATTGAATGGCGAACAGGTTAGGTTTGTTTCGGTTTGGTTGGCTGACCTTTTTTTTTTTTTTTTTTTAGACACCGTTACATACAAAATTACATCGTTAGATAGAAAATTGAACGGCAAATCTAAAACTATATCAATATTGAAGATTGGTTAACATTTGACTGAGATATGGGCGTTTATAATGTTGGAACGTTTACATCGATTACTCAAAAACTAGTCGATTTATTTAAAAAAAATTACATCGTTAGATAGAAAATTGAACGGCGAATTTAAAACTATATCAATATTGAAGATTGGTTAACATTTGACTGAGATATGAGCGTTTATAATGTTGGAACGTTTACATCGATTACTCAAAAACTAGTCGATTTATTTAAAAAAAATTACATCGTTAGATAGAAAATTGAACGGCGAATTTAAAACTATATCAATATTGAAGATTGGTTAACATTTGACTGAGATATGAGCGTTTATAATGTTGGAACGTTTACATCGATTACTCAAAAACTAGTCGATTTATTTAAAAAAAATTACATCGTTAGATAGAAAATTGAACGGCGAATTTAAAACTATATCAATATTGAAGATTGGTTAACATTTGACTGAGATATGAGCGTTTATAATGTTGGAACGTTTACATCGATTACTCAAAAACTAGTCGATTTATTTAAAAAAAATTACATCGTTAGATAGAAAATTGAACGGCGAATTTAAAACTATATCAATATTGAAGATTGGTTAACATTTGACTGAGATATGAGCGTTTATAATGTTGGAACGTTTACATCGATAACTCGAAACAAATTACACCATTAGATAGGAAATTGAATGGCGAACAGGTTAGGTTTGTTTCGGTTTGGTTGGCTGACCTTTTTTTTTTTTTTTTTTTAGACACCGTTACATACAAAATTACATCGTTAGATAGAAAATTGAACGGCAAATCTAAAACTATATCAATATTGAAGATTGGTTAACATTTGACTGAGATATGGGCGTTTATAATGTTGGAACATTTACATCGATAACTCGAAACAAATTACACCATTAGATAGGAAATTGAATGGCGAACAGGTTAGGTTTGTTTCGGTTTGGTTGGCTGACCTTTTTTTTTTTTTTTTTTTAGACACCGTTACATACAAAATTACATCGTTAGATAGAAAATTGAACGGCAAATCTAAAACTATATCAATATTGAAGATTGGTTAACATTTGACTGAGATATGGGCGTTTATAATGTTGGAACGTTTACATCGATCGGCGATCGAATTGAACGGCGAATCTAAAACTATATCAATATTGAAGATTGGTTAACATTTGACTGAGATATGGGCGTTTATAATGTTGGAACGTTTACATCGATAACTCGAAACAAATTACACCATTAGATAGGAAATTGAATGGCGAACAGGTTAGGTTTGTTTCGGTTTGGTTGGCTGACCTTTTTTTTTTTTTTTTTTTAGACACCGTTACATACAAAATTACATCGTTAGATAGAAAATTGAACGGCAAATCTAAAACTATATCAATATTGAAGATTGGTTAACATTTGACTGAGATATGGGCGTTTATAATGTTGGAACATTTACATCGATAACTCGAAACAAATTACACCATTAGATAGGAAATTGAATGGCGAACAGGTTAGGTTTGTTTCGGTTTGGTTGGCTGACCTTTTTTTTTTTTTTTTTTTAGACACCGTTACATACAAAATTACATCGTTAGATAGAAAATTGAACGGCAAATCTAAAACTATATCAATATTGAAGATTGGTTAACATTTGACTGAGATATGGGCGTTTATAATGTTGGAACGTTTACATCGATTACTCAAAAACTAGTCGATTTATTTAAAAAAAATTACATCGTTAGATAGAAAATTGAACGGCGAATCTAAAACTATATCAATATTGAAGATTGGTTAACATTTGACTGAGATATGAGCGTTTATAATGTTGGAACGTTTACATCGATTACTCAAAAACTAGTCGATTTATTTAAAAAAAATTACATCGTTAGATAGAAAATTGAACGGCGAATCTAAAACTATATCAATATTGAAGATTGGTTAACATTTGACTGAGATATGAGCGTTTATAATGTTGGAACGTTTACATCGATAACTCGAAACAAATTACACCATTAGATAGGAAATTGAATGGCGAACAGGTTAGGTTTGTTTCGGTTTGGTTGGCTGACCTTTTTTTTTTTTTTTTTTTAGACACCGTTACATACAAAATTACATCGTTAGATAGAAAATTGAACGGCAAATCTAAAACTATATCAATATTGAAGATTGGTTAACATTTGACTGAGATATGGGCGTTTATAATGTTGGAACATTTACATCGATAACTCGAAACAAATTACACCATTAGATAGGAAATTGAATGGCGAACAGGTTAGGTTTGTTTCGGTTTGGTTGGCTGACCTTTTTTTTTTTTTTTTTTTAGACACCGTTACATACAAAATTACATCGTTAGATAGAAAATTGAACGGCAAATCTAAAACTATATCAATATTGAAGATTGGTTAACATTTGACTGAGATATGGGCGTTTATAATGTTGGAACATTTACATCGATAACTCGAAACAAATTACACCATTAGATAGGAAATTGAATGGCGAACAGGTTAGGTTTGTTTCGGTTTGGTTGGCTGACCTTTTTTTTTTTTTTTTTTTAGACACCGTTACATACAAAATTACATCGTTAGATAGAAAATTGAACGGCAAATCTAAAACTATATCAATATTGAAGATTGGTTAACATTTGACTGAGATATGAGCGTTTATAATGTTGGAACGTTTACATCGAACGGCGATCGAATTGAACGGCGAATCTAAAACTATATCAATATTGAAGATTGGTTAACATTTGACTGAGATATGGGCGTTTATAATGTTGGAACGTTTACATCGATAACTCGAAACAAATTACACCATTAGATAGGAAATTGAATGGCGAACAGGTTAGGTTTGTTTCGGTTTGGTTGGCTGACCTTTTTTTTTTTTTTTTTTTAGACACCGTTACATACAAAATTACATCGTTAGATAGAAAATTGAACGGCAAATCTAAAACTATATCAATATTGAAGATTGGTTAACATTTGACTGAGATATGGGCGTTTATAATGTTGGAACATTTACATCGATAACTCGAAACAAATTACACCATTAGATAGGAAATTGAATGGCGAACAGGTTAGGTTTGTTTCGGTTTGGTTGGCTGACCTTTTTTTTTTTTTTTTTTTAGACACCGTTACATACAAAATTACATCGTTAGATAGAAAATTGAACGGCAAATCTAAAACTATATCAATATTGAAGATTGGTTAACATTTGACTGAGATATGGGCGTTTATAATGTTGGAACGTTTACATCGATTACTCAAAAACTAGTCGATTTATTTAAAAAAAATTACATCGTTAGATAGAAAATTGAACGGCGAATCTAAAACTATATCAATATTGAAGATTGGTTAACATTTGACTGAGATATGAGCGTTTATAATGTTGGAACGTTTACATCGATTACTCAAAAACTAGTCGATTTATTTAAAAAAAATTACATCGTTAGATAGAAAATTGAACGGCGAATTTAAAACTATATCAATATTGAAGATTGGTTAACATTTGACTGAGATATGAGCGTTTATAATGTTGGAACGTTTACATCGATTACTCAAAAACTAGTCGATTTATTTAAAAAAAATTACATCGTTAGATAGAAAATTGAACGGCGAATCTAAAACTATATCAATATTGAAGATTGGTTAACATTTGACTGAGATATGAGCGTTTATAATGTTGGAACGTTTACATCGATAACTCGAAACAAATTACACCATTAGATAGGAAATTGAATGGCGAACAGGTTAGGTTTGTTTCGGTTTGGTTGGCTGACCTTTTTTTTTTTTTTTTTTTAGACACCGTTACATACAAAATTACATCGTTAGATAGAAAATTGAACGGCAAATCTAAAACTATATCAATATTGAAGATTGGTTAACATTTGACTGAGATATGGGCGTTTATAATGTTGGAACATTTACATCGATAACTCGAAACAAATTACACCATTAGATAGGAAATTGAATGGCGAACAGGTTAGGTTTGTTTCGGTTTGGTTGGCTGACCTTTTTTTTTTTTTTTTTTTAGACACCGTTACATACAAAATTACATCGTTAGATAGAAAATTGAACGGCAAATCTAAAACTATATCAATATTGAAGATTGGTTAACATTTGACTGAGATATGGGCGTTTATAATGTTGGAACATTTACATCGATAACTCGAAACAAATTACACCATTAGATAGGAAATTGAATGGCGAACAGGTTAGGTTTGTTTCGGTTTGGTTGGCTGACCTTTTTTTTTTTTTTTTTTTTAGACACCGTTACATACAAAATTAAATCGTTAGATAGAAAATTGAACGGCAAATCTAAAACTATATCAATATTGAAGATTGGTTAACATTTGACTGAGATATGGGCGTTTATAATGTTGGAACATTTACATCGATAACTCGAAACAAATTACACCATTAGATAGGAAATTGAATGGCGAACAGGTTAGGTTTGTTTCGGTTTGGTTGGCTGACCTTTTTTTTTTTTTTTTTTTAGACACCGTTACATACAAAATTACATCGTTAGATAGAAAATTGAACGGCAAATCTAAAACTATATCAATATTGAAGATTGGTTAACATTTGACTGAGATATGGGCGTTTATAATGTTGGAACATTTACATCGATAACTCGAAACAAATTACACCATTAGATAGGAAATTGAATGGCGAACAGGTTAGGTTTGTTTCGGTTTGGTTGGCTGACCTTTTTTTTTTTTTTTTTTTAGACACCGTTACATACAAAATTACATCGTTAGATAGAAAATTGAACGGCAAATCTAAAACTATATCAATATTGAAGATTGGTTAACATTTGACTGAGATATGGGCGTTTATAATGTTGGAACGTTTACATCGATTACTCAAAAACTAGTCGATTTATTTAAAAAAAATTACATCGTTAGATAGAAAATTGAACGGCGAATCTAAAACTATATCAATATTGAAGATTGGTTAACATTTGACTGAGATATGAGCGTTTATAATGTTGGAACGTTTACATCGATTACTCAAAAACTAGTCGATTTATTTAAAAAAAATTACATCGTTAGATAGAAAATTGAACGGCGAATTTAAAACTATATCAATATTGAAGATTGGTTAACATTTGACTGAGATATGAGCGTTTATAATGTTGGAACGTTTACATCGATTACTCAAAAACTAGTCGATTTATTTAAAAAAAATTACATCGTTAGATAGAAAATTGAACGGCGAATCTAAAACTATATCAATATTGAAGATTGGTTAACATTTGACTGAGATATGAGCGTTTATAATGTTGGAACGTTTACATCGATAACTCGAAACAAATTACACCATTAGATAGGAAATTGAATGGCGAACAGGTTAGGTTTGTTTCGGTTTGGTTGGCTGACCTTTTTTTTTTTTTTTTTTTAGACACCGTTACATACAAAATTACATCGTTAGATAGAAAATTGAACGGCAAATCTAAAACTATATCAATATTGAAGATTGGTTAACATTTGACTGAGATATGGGCGTTTATAATGTTGGAACATTTACATCGATAACTCGAAACAAATTACACCATTAGATAGGAAATTGAATGGCGAACAGGTTAGGTTTGTTTCGGTTTGGTTGGCTGACCTTTTTTTTTTTTTTTTTTTAGACACCGTTACATACAAAATTACATCGTTAGATAGAAAATTGAACGGCAAATCTAAAACTATATCAATATTGAAGATTGGTTAACATTTGACTGAGATATGGGCGTTTATAATGTTGGAACATTTACATCGATAACTCGAAACAAATTACACCATTAGATAGGAAATTGAATGGCGAACAGGTTAGGTTTGTTTCGGTTTGGTTGGCTGACCTTTTTTTTTTTTTTTTTTTTAGACACCGTTACATACAAAATTACATCGTTAGATAGAAAATTGAACGGCAAATCTAAAACTATATCAATATTGAAGATTGGTTAACATTTGACTGAGATATGGGCGTTTATAATGTTGGAACATTTACATCGATAACTCGAAACAAATTACACCATTAGATAGGAAATTGAATGGCGAACAGGTTAGGTTTGTTTCGGTTTGGTTGGCTGACCTTTTTTTTTTTTTTTTTTTAGACACCGTTACATACAAAATTACATCGTTAGATAGAAAATTGAACGGCAAATCTAAAACTATATCAATATTGAAGATTGGTTAACATTTGACTGAGATATGGGCGTTTATAATGTTGGAACATTTACATCGATAACTCGAAACAAATTACACCATTAGATAGGAAATTGAATGGCGAACAGGTTAGGTTTGTTTCGGTTTGGTTGGCTGACCTTTTTTTTTTTTTTTTTTTAGACACCGTTACATACAAAATTACATCGTTAGATAGAAAATTGAACGGCAAATCTAAAACTATATCAATATTGAAGATTGGTTAACATTTGACTGAGATATGGGCGTTTATAATGTTGGAACATTTACATCGATAACTCGAAACAAATTACACCATTAGATAGGAAATTGAATGGCGAACAGGTTAGGTTTGTTTCGGTTTGGTTGGCTGACCTTTTTTTTTTTTTTTTTTTAGACACCGTTACATACAAAATTACATCGTTAGATAGAAAATTGAACGGCAAATCTAAAACTATATCAATATTGAAGATTGGTTAACATTTGACTGAGATATGGGCGTTTATAATGTTGGAACGTTTACATCGATTACTCAAAAACTAGTCGATTTATTTAAAAAAAATTACATCGTTAGATAGAAAATTGAACGGCGAATCTAAAACTATATCAATATTGAAGATTGGTTAACATTTGACTGAGATATGAGCGTTTATAATGTTGGAACGTTTACATCGATTACTCAAAAACTAGTCGATTTATTTAAAAAAAATTACATCGTTAGATAGAAAATTGAACGGCGAATTTAAAACTATATCAATATTGAAGATTGGTTAACATTTGACTGAGATATGAGCGTTTATAATGTTGGAACGTTTACATCGATTACTCAAAAACTAGTCGACTTATTTAAAAAAAATTACATCGTTAGATAGAAAATTGAACGGCGAATCTAAAACTATATCAATATTGAAGATTGGTTAACATTTGACTGAGATATGAGCGTTTATAATGTTGGAACGTTTACATCGATAACTCGAAACAAATTACACCATTAGATAGGAAATTGAATGGCGAACAGGTTAGGTTTGTTTCGGTTTGGTTGGCTGACCTTTTTTTTTTTTTTTTTTTAGACACCGTTACATACAAAATTACATCGTTAGATAGAAAATTGAACGGCAAATCTAAAACTATATCAATATTGAAGATTGGTTAACATTTGACTGAGATATGGGCGTTTATAATGTTGGAACATTTACATCGATAACTCGAAACAAATTACACCATTAGATAGGAAATTGAATGGCGAACAGGTTAGGTTTGTTTCGGTTTGGTTGGCTGACCTTTTTTTTTTTTTTTTTTTAGACACCGTTACATACAAAATTACATCGTTAGATAGAAAATTGAACGGCAAATCTAAAACTATATCAATATTGAAGATTGGTTAACATTTGACTGAGATATGGGCGTTTATAATGTTGGAACATTTACATCGATAACTCGAAACAAATTACACCATTAGATAGGAAATTGAATGGCGAACAGGTTAGGTTTGTTTCGGTTTGGTTGGCTGACCTTTTTTTTTTTTTTTTTTTTAGACACCGTTACATACAAAATTACATCGTTAGATAGAAAATTGAACGGCAAATCTAAAACTATATCAATATTGAAGATTGGTTAACATTTGACTGAGATATGGGCGTTTATAATGTTGGAACATTTACATCGATAACTCGAAACAAATTACACCATTAGATAGGAAATTGAATGGCGAACAGGTTAGGTTTGTTTCGGTTTGGTTGGCTGACCTTTTTTTTTTTTTTTTTTTAGACACCGTTACATACAAAATTACATCGTTAGATAGAAAATTGAACGGCAAATCTAAAACTATATCAATATTGAAGATTGGTTAACATTTGACTGAGATATGGGCGTTTATAATGTTGGAACATTTACATCGATAACTCGAAACAAATTACACCATTAGATAGGAAATTGAATGGCGAACAGGTTAGGTTTGTTTCGGTTTGGTTGGCTGACCTTTTTTTTTTTTTTTTTTTAGACACCGTTACATACAAAATTACATCGTTAGATAGAAAATTGAACGGCAAATCTAAAACTATATCAATATTGAAGATTGGTTAACATTTGACTGAGATATGGGCGTTTATAATGTTGGAACGTTTACATCGATTACTCAAAAACTAGTCGATTTATTTAAAAAAAATTACATCGTTAGATAGAAAATTGAACGGCAAATCTAAAACTATATCAATATTGAAGATTGGTTAACATTTGACTGAGATATGGGCGTTTATAATGTTGGAACATTTACATCGATAACTCGAAACAAATTACACCATTAGATAGGAAATTGAATGGCGAACAGGGTAGGTTAGTTTCGGTTTGGTTGGCTGACCTTTTTTTTTTTTTTTTTTTAGACACCGTTACATACAAAATTACATCGTTAGATAGAAAATTGAACGGCGAATCTAAAACTATATCAATATTGAAGATTGGTTAACATTTGACTGAGATATGAGCGTTTATAATGTTGGAACGTTTACATCGATAACTCGAAACAAATTACACCATTAGATAGGAAATTGAATGGCGAACAGGGTAGGTTAGTTTCGGTTTGGTTGGCTGACCTTTTTTTTTTTTTTTTTTTTAGACACCGTTACATACAAAATTACATCGTTAGATAGAAAATTGAACGGCGAATCTAAAACTATATCAATATTGAAGATTGGTTAACATTTGACTGAGATATGAGCGTTTATAATGTTGGAACGTTTACATCGATAACTCGAAACAAATTACACCATTAGATAGGAAATTGAATGGCGAACAGGGTAGGTTAGTTTCGGTTTGGTTGGCTGACCTTTTTTTTTTTTTTTTTTTTAGACACCGTTACATACAAAATTACATCGTTAGATAGAAAATTGAACGGCGAATCTAAAACTATATCAATATTGAAGATTGGTTAACATTTGACTGAGATATGGGCGTTTATAATGTTGGAACATTTACATCGATAACTCGAAACAAATTACACCATTAGATAGGAAATTGAATGGCGAACAGGTTAGGTTTGTTTCGGTTTGGTTGGCTGACCTTTTTTTTTTTTTTTTTTTAGACACCGTTACATACAAAATTACATCGTTAGATAGAAAATTGAACGGCAAATCTAAAACTATATCAATATTGAAGATTGGTTAACATTTGACTGAGATATGGGCGTTTATAATGTTGGAACATTTACATCGATAACTCGAAACAAATTACACCATTAGATAGGAAATTGAATGGCGAACAGGTTAGGTTTGTTTCGGTTTGGTTGGCTGACCTTTTTTTTTTTTTTTTTTTAGACACCGTTACATACAAAATTACATCGTTAGATAGAAAATTGAACGGCGAATCTAAAACTATATCAATATTGAAGATTGGTTAACATTTGACTGAGATATGGGCGTTTATAATGTTGGAACATTTACATCGATAACTCGAAACAAATTACACCATTAGATAGGAAATTGAATGGCGAACAGGTTAGGTTTGTTTCGGTTTGGTTGGCTGACCTTTTTTTTTTTTTTTTTTTAGACACCGTTACATACAAAATTACATCGTTAGATAGAAAATTGAACGGCAAATCTAAAACTATATCAATATTGAAGATTGGTTAACATTTGACTGAGATATGGGCGTTTATAATGTTGGAACATTTACATCGATAACTCGAAACAAATTACACCATTAGATAGGAAATTGAATGGCGAACAGGTTAGGTTTGTTTCGGTTTGGTTGGCTGACCTTTTTTTTTTTTTTTTTTTTAGACACCGTTACATACAAAATTACATCGTTAGATAGAAAATTGAACGGCAAATCTAAAACTATATCAATATTGAAGATTGGTTAACATTTGACTGAGATATGGGCGTTTATAATGTTGGAACATTTACATCGATAACTCGAAACAAATTACACCATTAGATAGGAAATTGAATGGCGAACAGGTTAGGTTTGTTTCGGTTTGGTTGGCTGACCTTTTTTTTTTTTTTTTTTTAGACACCGTTACATACAAAATTACATCGTTAGATAGAAAATTGAACGGCAAATCTAAAACTATATCAATATTGAAGATTGGTTAACATTTGACTGAGATATGGGCGTTTATAATGTTGGAACATTTACATCGATAACTCGAAACAAATTACACCATTAGATAGGAAATTGAATGGCGAACAGGTTAGGTTTGTTTCGGTTTGGTTGGCTGACCTTTTTTTTTTTTTTTTTTTAGACACCGTTACATACAAAATTACATCGTTAGATAGAAAATTGAACGGCAAATCTAAAACTATATCAATATTGAAGATTGGTTAACATTTGACTGAGATATGGGCGTTTATAATGTTGGAACATTTACATCGATAACTCGAAACAAATTACACCATTAGATAGGAAATTGAATGGCGAACAGGTTAGGTTTGTTTCGGTTTGGTTGGCTGACCTTTTTTTTTTTTTTTTTTTTAGACACCGTTACATACAAAATTACATCGTTAGATAGAAAATTGAACGGCAAATCTAAAACTATATCAATATTGAAGATTGGTTAACATTTGACTGAGATATGGGCGTTTATAATGTTGGAACATTTACATCGATAACTCGAAACAAATTACACCATTAGATAGGAAATTGAATGGCGAACAGGTTAGGTTTGTTTCGGTTTGGTTGGCTGACCTTTTTTTTTTTTTTTTTTTAGACACCGTTACATACAAAATTACATCGTTAGATAGAAAATTGAACGGCAAATCTAAAACTATATCAATATTGAAGATTGGTTAACATTTGACTGAGATATGGGCGTTTATAATGTTGGAACATTTACATCGATAACTCGAAACAAATTACACCATTAGATAGGAAATTGAATGGCGAACAGGTTAGGTTTGTTTCGGTTTGGTTGGCTGACCTTTTTTTTTTTTTTTTTTTAGACACCGTTACATACAAAATTACATCGTTAGATAGAAAATTGAACGGCGAATCTAAAACTATATCAATATTGAAGATTGGTTAACATTTGACTGAGATATGAGCGTTTATAATGTTGGAACGTTTACATCGAACGGCGATCGAATTGAACGGCGAATCTAAAACTATATCAATATTGAAGATTGGTTAACATTTGACTGAGATATGGGCGTTTATAATGTTGGAACGTTTACATCGATAACTCGAAACAAATTACACCATTAGATAGGAAATTGAATGGCGAACAGGTTAGGTTTGTTTCGGTTTGGTTGGCTGACCTTTTTTTTTTTTTTTTTTTAGACACCGTTACATACAAAATTACATCGTTAGATAGAAAATTGAACGGCAAATCTAAAACTATATCAATATTGAAGATTGGTTAACATTTGACTGAGATATGGGCGTTTATAATGTTGGAACATTTACATCGATAACTCGAAACAAATTACACCATTAGATAGGAAATTGAATGGCGAACAGGTTAGGTTTGTTTCGGTTTGGTTGGCTGACCTTTTTTTTTTTTTTTTTTTAGACACCGTTACATACAAAATTACATCGTTAGATAGAAAATTGAACGGCAAATCTAAAACTATATCAATATTGAAGATTGGTTAACATTTGACTGAGATATGGGCGTTTATAATGTTGGAACGTTTACATCGATTACTCAAAAACTAGTCGATTTATTTAAAAAAAATTACATCGTTAGATAGAAAATTGAACGGCGAATCTAAAACTATATCAATATTGAAGATTGGTTAACATTTGACTGAGATATGGGCGTTTATAATGTTGGAACATTTACATCGATAACTCGAAACAAATTACACCATTAGATAGGAAATTGAATGGCGAACAGGTTAGGTTTGTTTCGGTTTGGTTGGCTGACCTTTTTTTTTTTTTTTTTTTAGACACCGTTACATACAAAATTACATCGTTAGATAGAAAATTGAACGGCGAATCTAAAACTATATCAATATTGAAGATTGGTTAACATTTGACTGAGATATGAGCGTTTATAATGTTGGAACGTTTACATCGATAACTCGAAACAAATTACACCATTAGATAGGAAATTGAATGGCGAACAGGGTAGGTTAGTTTCGGTTTGGTTGGCTGACCTTTTTTTTTTTTTTTTTTTTAGACACCGTTACATACAAAATTACATCGTTAGATAGAAAATTGAACGGCGAATCTAAAACTATATCAATATTGAAGATTGGTTAACATTTGACTGAGATATGAGCGTTTATAATGTTGGAACGGTTACATCGATAACTCGAAACAAATTACACCATTAGATAGGAAATTGAATGGCGAACAGGGTAGGTTAGTTTCGGTTTGGTTGGCTGACCTTTTTTTTTTTTTTTTTTTTAGACACCGTTACATACAAAATTACATCGTTAGATAGAAAATTGAACGGCGAATCTAAAACTATATCAATATTGAAGATTGGTTAACATTTGACTGAGATATGGGCGTTTATAATGTTGGAACATTTACATCGATAACTCGAAACAAATTACACCATTAGATAGGAAATTGAATGGCGAACAGGTTAGGTTTGTTTCGGTTTGGTTGGCTGACCTTTTTTTTTTTTTTTTTTTAGACACCGTTACATACAAAATTACATCGTTAGATAGAAAATTGAACGGCAAATCTAAAACTATATCAATATTGAAGATTGGTTAACATTTGACTGAGATATGGGCGTTTATAATGTTGGAACATTTACATCGATAACTCGAAACAAATTACACCATTAGATAGGAAATTGAATGGCGAACAGGTTAGGTTTGTTTCGGTTTGGTTGGCTGACCTTTTTTTTTTTTTTTTTTTAGACACCGTTACATACAAAATTACATCGTTAGATAGAAAATTGAACGGCGAATCTAAAACTATATCAATATTGAAGATTGGTTAACATTTGACTGAGATATGGGCGTTTATAATGTTGGAACATTTACATCGATAACTCGAAACAAATTACACCATTAGATAGGAAATTGAATGGCGAACAGGTTAGGTTTGTTTCGGTTTGGTTGGCTGACCTTTTTTTTTTTTTTTTTTTAGACACCGTTACATACAAAATTACATCGTTAGATAGAAAATTGAACGGCAAATCTAAAACTATATCAATATTGAAGATTGGTTAACATTTGACTGAGATATGGGCGTTTATAATGTTGGAACATTTACATCGATAACTCGAAACAAATTACACCATTAGATAGGAAATTGAATGGCGAACAGGTTAGGTTTGTTTCGGTTTGGTTGGCTGACCTTTTTTTTTTTTTTTTTTTTAGACACCGTTACATACAAAATTACATCGTTAGATAGAAAATTGAACGGCAAATCTAAAACTATATCAATATTGAAGATTGGTTAACATTTGACTGAGATATGGGCGTTTATAATGTTGGAACATTTACATCGATAACTCGAAACAAATTACACCATTAGATAGGAAATTGAATGGCGAACAGGTTAGGTTTGTTTCGGTTTGGTTGGCTGACCTTTTTTTTTTTTTTTTTTTTAGACACCGTTACATACAAAATTACATCGTTAGATAGAAAATTGAACGGCAAATCTAAAACTATATCAATATTGAAGATTGGTTAACATTTGACTGAGATATGGGCGTTTATAATGTTGGAACATTTACATCGATAACTCGAAACAAATTACACCATTAGATAGGAAATTGAATGGCGAACAGGTTAGGTTTGTTTCGGTTTGGTTGGCTGACCTTTTTTTTTTTTTTTTTTTAGACACCGTTACATACAAAATTACATCGTTAGATAGAAAATTGAACGGCAAATCTAAAACTATATCAATATTGAAGATTGGTTAACATTTGACTGAGATATGGGCGTTTATAATGTTGGAACATTTACATCGATAACTCGAAACAAATTACACCATTAGATAGGAAATTGAATGGCGAACAGGTTAGGTTTGTTTCGGTTTGGTTGGCTGACCTTTTTTTTTTTTTTTTTTTAGACACCGTTACATACAAAATTACATCGTTAGATAGAAAATTGAACGGCGAATCTAAAACTATATCAATATTGAAGATTGGTTAACATTTGACTGAGATATGAGCGTTTATAATGTTGGAACGTTTACATCGAACGGCGATCGAATTGAACGGCGAATCTAAAACTATATCAATATTGAAGATTGGTTAACATTTGACTGAGATATGAGCGTTTATAATGTTGGAACGTTTACATCGATAACTCGAAACAAATTACACCATTAGATAGGAAATTGAATGGCGAACAGGTTAGGTTTGTTTCGGTTTGGTTGGCTGACCTTTTTTTTTTTTTTTTTTTAGACACCGTTACATACAAAATTACATCGTTAGATAGAAAATTGAACGGCAAATCTAAAACTATATCAATATTGAAGATTGGTTAACATTTGACTGAGATATGGGCGTTTATAATGTTGGAACATTTACATCGATAACTCGAAACAAATTACACCATTAGATAGGAAATTGAATGGCGAACAGGTTAGGTTTGTTTCGGTTTGGTTGGCTGACCTTTTTTTTTTTTTTTTTTTAGACACCGTTACATACAAAATTACATCGTTAGATAGAAAATTGAACGGCAAATCTAAAACTATATCAATATTGAAGATTGGTTAACATTTGACTGAGATATGGACGTTTATAATGTTGGAACGTTTACATCGATTACTCAAAAACTAGTCGATTTATTTAAAAAAAATTACACCATTTGATAGAAAATTGAACGGCAAATCTAAAACTATATCAATATTGAAGATTGGTGAACATTTGACTGAGATATGGGCGTTTATAATGTTGGAACATTTACATCGATAACTCGAAACAAATTACACCATTAGATAGGAAATTGAATGGCGAACAGGTTAGGTTTGTTTCGGTTTGGTTGGCTGACCTTTTTTTTTTTTTTTTTTTAGACACCGTTACATACAAAATTACATCGTTAGATAGAAAATTGAACGGCGAATCTAAAACTATATCAATATTGAAGATTGGTTAACATTTGACTGAGATATGAGCGTTTATAATGTTGGAACGTTTACATCGATAACTCGAAACAAATTACACCATTAGATAGGAAATTGAATGGCGAACAGGGTAGGTTAGTTTCGGTTTGGTTGGCTGACCTTTTTTTTTTTTTTTTTTTTAGTCACCGTTACATACAAAATTACATCGTTAGATAGAAAATTGAACGGCGAATCTAAAACTATATCAATATTGAAGATTGGTTAACATTTGACTGAGATATGAGCGTTTATAATGTTGGAACGTTTACATCGATAACTCGAAACAAATTACACCATTAGATAGGAAATTGAATGGCGAACAGGGTAGGTTAGTTTCGGTTTGGTTGGCTGACCTTTTTTTTTTTTTTTTTTTTAGACACCGTTACATACAAAATTACATCGTTAGATAGAAAATTGAACGGCGAATCTAAAACTATATCAATATTGAAGATTGGTTAACATTTGACTGAGATATGGGCGTTTATAATGTTGGAACATTTACATCGATAACTCGAAACAAATTACACCATTAGATAGGAAATTGAATGGCGAACAGGTTAGGTTTGTTTCGGTTTGGTTGGCTGACCTTTTTTTTTTTTTTTTTTTAGACACCGTTACATACAAAATTACATCGTTAGATAGAAAATTGAACGGCAAATCTAAAACTATATCAATATTGAAGATTGGTTAACATTTGACTGAGATATGGGCGTTTATAATGTTGGAACATTTACATCGATAACTCGAAACAAATTACACCATTAGATAGGAAATTGAATGGCGAACAGGTTAGGTTTGTTTCGGTTTGGTTGGCTGACCTTTTTTTTTTTTTTTTTTTAGACACCGTTACATACAAAATTACATCGTTAGATAGAAAATTGAACGGCGAATCTAAAACTATATCAATATTGAAGATTGGTTAACATTTGACTGAGATATGGGCGTTTATAATGTTGGAACATTTACATCGATAACTCGAAACAAATTACACCATTAGATAGGAAATTGAATGGCGAACAGGTTAGGTTTGTTTCGGTTTGGTTGGCTGACCTTTTTTTTTTTTTTTTTTTAGACACCGTTACATACAAAATTACATCGTTAGATAGAAAATTGAACGGCAAATCTAAAACTATATCAATATTGAAGATTGGTTAACATTTGACTGAGATATGGGCGTTTATAATGTTGGAACATTTACATCGATAACTCGAAACAAATTACACCATTAGATAGGAAATTGAATGGCGAACAGGTTAGGTTTGTTTCGGTTTGGTTGGCTGACCTTTTTTTTTTTTTTTTTTTTTGACACCGTTACATACAAAATTACATCGTTAGATAGAAAATTGAACGGCAAATCTAAAACTATATCAATATTGAAGATTGGTTAACATTTGACTGAGATATGGGCGTTTATAATGTTGGAACATTTACATCGATAACTCGAAACAAATTACACCATTAGATAGGAAATTGAATGGCGAACAGGTTAGGTTTGTTTCGGTTTGGTTGGCTGACCTTTTTTTTTTTTTTTTTTTAGACACCGTTACATACAAAATTACATCGTTAGATAGAAAATTGAACGGCAAATCTAAAACTATATCAATATTGAAGATTGGTTAACATTTGACTGAGATATGGGCGTTTATAATGTTGGAACATTTACATCGATAACTCGAAACAAATTACACCATTAGATAGGAAATTGAATGGCGAACAGGTTAGGTTTGTTTCGGTTTGGTTGGCTGACCTTTTTTTTTTTTTTTTTTTAGACACCGTTACATACAAAATTACATCGTTAGATAGAAAATTGAACGGCGAATCTAAAACTATATCAATATTGAAGATTGGTTAACATTTGACTGAGATATGAGCGTTTATAATGTTGGAACGTTTACATCGAACGGCGATCGAATTGAACGGCGAATCTAAAACTATATCAATATTGAAGATTGGTTAACATTTGACTGAGATATGAGCGTTTAAAATGTTGGAACGTTTACATCGATAACTCGAAACAAATTACACCATTAGATAGGAAATTGAATGGCGAACAGGTTAGGTTTGTTTCGGTTTGGTTGGCTGACCTTTTTTTTTTTTTTTTTTTAGACACCGTTACATACAAAATTACATCGTTAGATAGAAAATTGAACGGCAAATCTAAAACTATATCAATATTGAAGATTGGTTAACATTTGACTGAGATATGGGCGTTTATAATGTTGGAACATTTACATCGATAACTCGAAACAAATTACACCATTAGATAGGAAATTGAATGGCGAACAGGTTAGGTTTGTTTCGGTTTGGTTGGCTGACCTTTTTTTTTTTTTTTTTTTAGACACCGTTACATACAAAATTACATCGTTAGATAGAAAATTGAACGGCAAATCTAAAACTATATCAATATTGAAGATTGGTTAACATTTGACTGAGATATGGGCGTTTATAATGTTGGAACGTTTACATCGATTACTCAAAAACTAGTCGATTTATTTAAAAAAAATTACATCGTTAGATAGAAAATTGAACGGCGAATTTAAAACTATATCAATATTGAAGATTGGTTAACATTTGACTGAGATATGAGCGTTTATAATGTTGGAACGTTTACATCGATTACTCAAAAACTAGTCGATTTATTTAAAAAAAATTACATCGTTAGATAGAAAATTGAACGGCGAATTTAAAACTATATCAATATTGAAGATTGGTTAACATTTGACTGAGATATGAGCGTTTATAATGTTGGAACGTTTACATCGATTACTCAAAAACTAGTCGATTTATTTAAAAAAAATTACATCGTTAGATAGAAAATTGAACGGCGAATTTAAAACTATATCAATATTGAAGATTGGTTAACATTTGACTGAGATATGAGCGTTTATAATGTTGGAACGTTTACATCGATAACTCGAAACAAATTACACCATTAGATAGGAAATTGAATGGCGAACAGGTTAGGTTTGTTTCGGTTTGGTTGGCTGACCTTTTTTTTTTTTTTTTTTTAGACACCGTTACATACAAAATTACATCGTTAGATAGAAAATTGAACGGCAAATCTAAAACTATATCAATATTGAAGATTGGTTAACATTTGACTGAGATATGGGCGTTTATAATGTTGGAACATTTACATCGATAACTCGAAACAAATTACACCATTAGATAGGAAATTGAATGGCGAACAGGTTAGGTTTGTTTCGGTTTGGTTGGCTGACCTTTTTTTTTTTTTTTTTTTAGACACCGTTACATACAAAATTACATCGTTAGATAGAAAATTGAACGGCAAATCTAAAACTATATCAATATTGAAGATTGGTTAACATTTGACTGAGATATGGGCGTTTATAATGTTGGAACGTTTACATCGAACGGCGATCGAATTGAACGGCGAATCTAAAACTATATCAATATTGAAGATTGGTTAACATTTGACTGAGATATGGGCGTTTATAATGTTGGAACGTTTACATCGATAACTCGAAACAAATTACACCATTAGATAGGAAATTGAATGGCGAACAGGTTAGGTTTGTTTCGGTTTGGTTGGCTGACCTTTTTTTTTTTTTTTTTTTAGACACCGTTACATACAAAATTACATCGTTAGATAGAAAATTGAACGGCAAATCTAAAACTATATCAATATTGAAGATTGGTTAACATTTGACTGAGATATGAGCGTTTATAATGTTGGAACATTTACATCGATAACTCGAAACAAATTACACCATTAGATAGGAAATTGAATGGCGAACAGGTTAGGTTTGTTTCGGTTTGGTTGGCTGACCTTTTTTTTTTTTTTTTTTTAGACACCGTTACATACAAAATTACATCGTTAGATAGAAAATTGAACGGCGAATCTAAAACTATATCAATATTGAAGATTGGTTAACATTTGACTGAGATATGAGCGTTTATAATGTTGGAACGTTTACATCGAACGGCGATCGAATTGAACGGCGAATCTAAAACTATATCAATATTGAAGATTGGTTAACATTTGACTGAGATATGGGCGTTTATAATGTTGGAACGTTTACATCGATAACTCGAAACAAATTACACCATTAGATAGGAAATTGAATGGCGAACAGGTTAGGTTTGTTTCGGTTTGGTTGGCTGACCTTTTTTTTTTTTTTTTTTTAGACACCGTTACATAAAAAATTACATCGTTAGATAGAAAATTGAACGGCGAATCTAAAACTATATCAATATTGAAGATTGGTTAACATTTGACTGAGATATGGGCGTTTATAATGTTGGAACATTTACATCGATAACTCGAAACAAATTACACCATTAGATAGGAAATTGAATGGCGAACAGGTTAGGTTTGTTTCGGTTTGGTTGGCTGACCTTTTTTTTTTTTTTTTTTTAGACACCGTTACATACAAAATTACATCGTTAGATAGAAAATTGAACGGCAAATCTAAAACTATATCAATATTGAAGATTGGTTAACATTTGACTGAGATATGGGCGTTTATAATGTTGGAACGTTTACATCGATTACTCAAAAACTAGTCGATTTATTTAAAAAAAATTACATCGTTAGATAGAAAATTGAACGGCGAATTTAAAACTATATCAATATTGAAGATTGGTTAACATTTGACTGAGATATGAGCGTTTATAATGTTGGAACGTTTACATCGATTACTCAAAAACTAGTCGATTTATTTAAAAAAAATTACATCGTTAGATAGAAAATTGAACGGCGAATTTAAAACTATATCAATATTGAAGATTGGTTAACATTTGACTGAGATATGAGCGTTTATAATGTTGGAACGTTTACATCGATTACTCAAAAACTAGTCGATTTATTTAAAAAAAATTACATCGTTAGATAGAAAATTGAACGGCGAATTTAAAACTATATCAATATTGAAGATTGGTTAACATTTGACTGAGATATGAGCGTTTATAATGTTGGAACGTTTACATCGATTACTCAAAAACTAGTCGATTTATTTAAAAAAAATTACATCGTTAGATAGAAAATTGAACGGCGAATTTAAAACTATATCAATATTGAAGATTGGTTAACATTTGACTGAGATATGAGCGTTTATAATGTTGGAACGTTTACATCGATAACTCGAAACAAATTACACCATTAGATAGGAAATTGAATGGCGAACAGGTTAGGTTTGTTTCGGTTTGGTTGGCTGACCTTTTTTTTTTTTTTTTTTTAGACACCGTTACATACAAAATTACATCGTTAGATAGAAAATTGAACGGCAAATCTAAAACTATATCAATATTGAAGATTGGTTAACATTTGACTGAGATATGGGCGTTTATAATGTTGGAACATTTACATCGATAACTCGAAACAAATTACACCATTAGATAGGAAATTGAATGGCGAACAGGTTAGGTTTGTTTCGGTTTGGTTGGCTGACCTTTTTTTTTTTTTTTTTTAGACCCCGTTACATACAAAATTACATCGTTAGATAGAAAATTGAACGGCAAATCTAAAACTATATCAATATTGAAGATTGGTTAACATTTGACTGAGATATGGGCGTTTATAATGTTGGAACGTTTACATCGAACGGCGATCGAATTGAACGGCGAATCTAAAACTATATCAATATTGAAGATTGGTTAACATTTGACTGAGATATGGGCGTTTATAATGTTGGAACGTTTACATCGATAACTCGAAACAAATTACACCATTAGATAGGAAATTGAATGGCGAACAGGTTAGGTTTGTTTCGGTTTGGTTGGCTGACCTTTTTTTTTTTTTTTTTTTTAGACACCGTTACATACAAAATTACATCGTTAGATAGAAAATTGAACGGCAAATCTAAAACTATATCAATATTGAAGATTGGTTAACATTTGACTGAGATATGGGCGTTTATAATGTTGGAACATTTACATCGATAACTCGAAACAAATTACACCATTAGATAGGAAATTGAATGGCGAACAGGTTAGGTTTGTTTCGGTTTGGTTGGCTGACCTTTTTTTTTTTTTTTTTTTAGACACCGTTACATACAAAATTACATCGTTAGATAGAAAATTGAACGGCAAATCTAAAACTATATCAATATTGAAGATTGGTTAACATTTGACTGAGATATGGGCGTTTATAATGTTGGAACGTTTACATCGATTACTCAAAAACTAGTCGATTTATTTAAAAAAAATTACATCGTTAGATAGAAAATTGAACGGCGAATCTAAAACTATATCAATATTGAAGATTGGTTAACATTTGACTGAGATATGAGCGTTTATAATGTTGGAACGTTTACATCGATTACTCAAAAACTAGTCGATTTATTTAAAAAAAATTACATCGTTAGATAGAAAATTGAACGGCGAATCTAAAACTATATCAATATTGAAGATTGGTTAACATTTGACTGAGATATGAGCGTTTATAATGTTGGAACGTTTACATCGATAACTCGAAACAAATTACACCATTAGATAGGAAATTGAATGGCGAACAGGTTAGGTTTGTTTCGGTTTGGTTGGCTGCCCTTTTTTTTTTTTTTTTTTTAGACACCGTTACATACAAAATTACATCGTTAGATAGAAAATTGAACGGCAAATCTAAAACTATATCAATATTGAAGATTGGTTAACATTTGACTGAGATATGGGCGTTTATAATGTTGGAACATTTACATCGATAACTCGAAACAAATTACACCATTAGATAGGAAATTGAATGGCGAACAGGTTAGGTTTGTTTCGGTTTGGTTGGCTGACCTTTTTTTTTTTTTTTTTTTAGACACCGTTACATACAAAATTACATCGTTAGATAGAAAATTGAACGGCAAATCTAAAACTATATCAATATTGAAGATTGGTTAACATTTGACTGAGATATGGGCGTTTATAATGTTGGAACATTTACATCGATAACTCGAAACAAATTACACCATTAGATAGGAAATTGAATGGCGAACAGGTTAGGTTTGTTTCGGTTTGGTTGGCTGACCTTTTTTTTTTTTTTTTTTTAGACACCGTTACATACAAAATTACATCGTTAGATAGAAAATTGAACGGCAAATCTAAAACTATATCAATATTGAAGATTGGTTAACATTTGACTGAGATATGGGCGTTTATAATGTTGGGACGGGTACATCGAACGGCGATGGAGTTGAACGGCGAATCTAAAAATATATCAATATTGAAGATTGGTTAACATTTGAGTGAGATATGAGCGTTTATAATGTTGGAACGTTTACATCGATAACTCGAAACAAATTACACCATTAGATAGGAAATTGAATGGCGAACAGGTTAGGTTTGTTTCGGTTTGGTTGGCTGACCTTTTTTTTTTTTTTTTTTTAGACACCGTTACATACAAAATTACATCGTTAGATAGAAAATTGAACGGCAAATCTAAAACTATATCAATATTGAAGATTGGTTAACATTTGACTGAGATATGGGCGTTTATAATGTTGGAACATTTACATCGATAACTCGAAACAAATTACACCATTAGATAGGAAATTGAATGGCGAACAGGTTAGGTTTGTTTCGGTTTGGTTGGCTGACCTTTTTTTTTTTTTTTTTTTAGACACCGTTACATACAAAATTACATCGTTAGATAGAAAATTGAACGGCAAATCTAAAACTATATCAATATTGAAGATTGGTTAACATTTGACTGAGATATGGGCGTTTATAATGTTGGAACGTTTACATCGATTACTCAAAAACTAGTCGATTTAGTTAAAAAAAATTACATCGTTAGATAGAAAATTGAACGGCGAATCTAAAACTATATCAATATTGAAGATTGGTTAACATTTGACTGAGATATGAGCGTTTATAATGTTGGAACGTTTACATCGATTACTCAAAAACTAGTCGATTTATTTAAAAAAAATTACATCGTTAGATAGAAAATTGAACGGCGAATTTAAAACTATATCAATATTGAAGATTGGTTAACATTTGACTGAGATATGAGCGTTTATAATGTTGGAACGTTTACATCGATTACTCAAAAACTAGTCGATTTATTTAAAAAAAATTACATCGTTAGATAGAAAATTGAACGGCGAATCTAAAACTATATCAATATTGAAGATTGGTTAACATTTGACTGAGATATGAGCGTTTATAATGTTGGAACGTTTACATCGATAACTCGAAACAAATTACACCATTAGATAGGAAATTGAATGGCGAACAGGATAGGTTTGTTTCGGTTTGGTTGGCTGACCTTTTTTTTTTTTTTTTTTTTGACACCGTTACATACAAAATTACATCGTTAGATAGAAAATTGAACGGCAAATCTAAAACTATATCAATATTGAAGATTGGTTAACATTTGACTGAGATATGGGCGTTTATAATGTTGGAACATTTACATCGATAACTCGAAACAAATTACACCATTAGATAGGAAATTGAATGGCGAACAGGTTAGGTTTGTTTCGGTTTGGTTGGCTGACCTTTTTTTTTTTTTTTTTTTAGACACCGTTACATACAAAATTACATCGTTAGATAGAAAATTGAACGGCAAATCTAAAACTATATCAATATTGAAGATTGGTTAACATTTGACTGAGATATGGGCGTTTATAATGTTGGAACATTTACATCGATAACTCGAAACAAATTACACCATTAGATAGGAAATTGAATGGCGAACAGGTTAGGTTTGTTTCGGTTTGGTTGGCTGACCTTTTTTTTTTTTTTTTTTTTAGACACCGTTACATACAAAATTACATCGTTAGATAGAAAATTGAACGGCAAATCTAAAACTATATCAATATTGAAGATTGGTTAACATTTGACTGAGATATGGGCGTTTATAATGTTGGAACATTTACATCGATAACTCGAAACAAATTACACCATTAGATAGGAAATTGAATGGCGAACAGGTTAGGTTTGTTTCGGTTTGGTTGGCTGACCTTTTTTTTTTTTTTTTTTTAGACACCGTTACATACAAAATTACATCGTTAGATAGAAAATTGAACGGCAAATCTAAAACTATATCAATATTGAAGATTGGTTAACATTTGACTGAGATATGGGCGTTTATAATGTTGGAACATTTACATCGATAACTCGAAACAAATTACACCATTAGATAGGAAATTGAATGGCGAACAGGTTAGGTTTGTTTCGGTTTGGTTGGCTGACCTTTTTTTTTTTTTTTTTTTAGACACCGTTACATACAAAATTACATCGTTAGATAGAAAATTGAACGGCAAATCTAAAACTATATCAATATTGAAGATTGGTTAACATTTGACTGAGATATGGGCGTTTATAATGTTGGAACGTTTACATCGATTACTCAAAAACTAGTCGATTTATTTAAACAAAATTACACCGTTACATAGAAAATTGAACAACGAATCTAAAACTATATCAATATTGAAGATTGGTTAACATTTGACTGAGATATGAGCGTTTATAATGTTGGAACGTTTACATCGATTAATCAAAAACTAGTCGATTTATTTAAAAAAAATTACATCGTTAGATAGAAAATTGAACGGCGAATTTAAAACTATATCAATATTGAAGATTGGTTAACATTTGACTGAGATATGAGCGTTTATAATGTTGGAACGTTTACATCGATTACTCAAAAACTAGTCGATTTATTTAAAAAAAATTACATCGTTAGATAGAAAATTGAACGGCGAATCTAAAACTATATCAATATTGAAGATTGGTTAACATTTGACTGAGATATGAGCGTTTATAATGTTGGAACGTTTACATCGATAACTCGAAACAAATTACACCATTAGATAGGAAATTGAATGGCGAACAGGTTAGGTTTGTTTCGGTTTGGTTGGCTGACCTTTTTTTTTTTTTTTTTTTAGACACCGTTACATACAAAATTACATCGTTAGATAGAAAATTGAACGGCAAATCTAAAACTATATCAATATTGAAGATTGGTTAACATTTGACTGAGATATGGGCGTTTATAATGTTGGAACATTTACATCGATAACTCGAAACAAATTACACCATTAGATAGGAAATTGAATGGCGAACAGGTTAGGTTTGTTTCGGTTTGGTTGGCTGACCTTTTTTTTTTTTTTTTTTTAGACACCGTTACATACAAAATTACATCGTTAGATAGAAAATTGAACGGCAAATCTAAAACTATATCAATATTGAAGATTGGTTAACATTTGACTGAGATATGGGCGTTTATAATGTTGGAACATTTACATCGATAACTCGAAACAAATTACACCATTAGATAGGAAATTGAATGGCGAACAGGTTAGGTTTGTTTCGGTTTGGTTGGCTGACCTTTTTTTTTTTTTTTTTTTTAGACACCGTTACATACAAAATTACATCGTTAGATAGAAAATTGAACGGCAAATCTAAAACTATATCAATATTGAAGATTGGTTAACATTTGACTGAGATATGGGCGTTTATAATGTTGGAACATTTACATCGATAACTCGAAACAAATTACACCATTAGATAGGAAATTGAATGGCGAACAGGTTAGGTTTGTTTCGGTTTGGTTGGCTGACCTTTTTTTTTTTTTTTTTTTAGACACCGTTACATACAAAATTACATCGTTAGATAGAAAATTGAACGGCAAATCTAAAACTATATCAATATTGAAGATTGGTTAACATTTGACTGAGATATGGGCGTTTATAATGTTGGAACGTTTACATCGATTACTCAAAAACTAGTCGATTTATTTAAAAAAAATTACATCGTTAGATAGAAAATTGAACGGCAAATCTAAAACTATATCAATATTGAAGATTGGTTAACATTTGACTGAGATATGGGCGTTTATAATGTTGGAACATTTACATCGATAACTCGAAACAAATTACACCATTAGATAGGAAATTGAATGGCGAACAGGTTAGGTTTGTTTCGGTTTGGTTGGCTGACCTTTTTTTTTTTTTTTTTTTAGACACCGTTACATACAAAATTACATCGTTAGATAGAAAATTGAACGGCGAATCTAAAACTATATCAATATTGAAGATTGGTTAACATTTGACTGAGATATGAGCGTTTATAATGTTGGAACGTTTACATCGATAACTCGAAACAAATTACACCATTAGATAGGAAATTGAATGGCGAACAGGGTAGGTTAGTTTCGGTTTGGTTGGCTGACCTTTTTTTTTTTTTTTTTTTTAGACACCGTTACATACAAAATTACATCGTTAGATAGAAAATTGAACGGCAAATCTAAAACTATATCAATATTGAAGATTGGTTAACATTTGACTGAGATATGGGCGTTTATAATGTTGGAACGTTTACATCGATTACTCAAAAACTAGTCGATTTATTTAAAAAAAATTACATCGTTAGATAGAAAATTGAACGGCGAATCTAAAACTATATCAATATTGAAGATTGGTTAACATTTGACTGAGATATGAGCGTTTATAATGTTGGAACGTTTACATCGATTACTCAAAAACTAGTCGATTTATTTAAAAAAAATTACATCGTTAGATAGAAAATTGAACGGCAAATCTAAAACTATATCAATATTGAAGATTGGTTAACATTTGACTGAGATATGAGCGTTTATAATGTTGGAACGTTTACATCGATAACTCGAAACAAATTACACCATTAGATAGGAAATTGAATGGCGAACAGGTTAGGTTTGTTTCGGTTTGGTTGGCTGACCTTTTTTTTTTTTTTTTTTTAGACACCGTTACATACAAAATTACATCGTTAGATAGAAAATTGAACGGCAAATCTAAAACTATATCAATATTGAAGATTGGTTAACATTTGACTGAGATATGGGCGTTTATAATGTTGGAACATTTACATCGATAACTCGAAACAAATTACACCATTAGATAGGAAATTGAATGGCGAACAGGTTAGGTTTGTTTCGGTTTGGTTGGCTGACCTTTTTTTTTTTTTTTTTTTAGACACCGTTACATACAAAATTACATCGTTAGATAGAAAATTGAACGGCAAATCTAAAACTATATCAATATTGAAGATTGGTTAACATTTGACTGAGATATGGGCGTTTATAATGTTGGAACATTTACATCGATAACTCGAAACAAATTACACCATTAGATAGGAAATTGAATGGCGAACAGGTTAGGTTTGTTTCGGTTTGGTTGGCTGACCTTTTTTTTTTTTTTTTTTTTAGACACCGTTACATACAAAATTACATCGTTAGATAGAAAATTGAACGGCAAATCTAAAACTATATCAATATTGAAGATTGGTTAACATTTGACTGAGATATGGGCGTTTATAATGTTGGAACATTTACATCGATAACTCGAAACAAATTACACCATTAGATAGGAAATTGAATGGCGAACAGGTTAGGTTTGTTTCGGTTTGGTTGGCTGACCTTTTTTTTTTTTTTTTTTTAGACACCGTTACATACAAAATTACATCGTTAGATAGAAAATTGAACGGCAAATCTAAAACTATATCAATATTGAAGATTGGTTAACATTTGACTGAGATATGGGCGTTTATAATGTTGGAACATTTACATCGATAACTCGAAACAAATTACACCATTAGATAGGAAATTGAATGGCGAACAGGTTAGGTTTGTTTCGGTTTGGTTGGCTGACCTTTTTTTTTTTTTTTTTTTAGACACCGTTACATACAAAATTACATCGTTAGATAGAAAATTGAACGGCAAATCTAAAACTATATCAATATTGAAGATTGGTTAACATTTGACTGAGATATGGGCGTTTATAATGTTGGAACGTTTACATCGATTACTCAAAAACTAGTCCATTTATTTAAAAAAAATTACATCGTTAGATAGAAAATTGAACGGCGAATCTAAAACTATATCAATATTGAAGATTGGTTAACATTTGACTGAGATATGAGCGTTTATAATGTTGGAACGTTTACATCGATTACTCAAAAACTAGTCGATTTATTTAAAAAAAATTACATCGTTAGATAGAAAATTGAACGGCGAATTTAAAACTATATCAATATTGAAGATTGGTTAACATTTGACTGAGATATGAGCGTTTATAATGTTGGAACGTTTACATCGATTACTCAAAAACTAGTCGATTTATTTAAAAAAAATTACATCGTTAGATAGAAAATTGAACGGCGAATCTAAAACTATATCAATATTGAAGATTGGTTAACATTTGACTGAGATATGAGCGTTTATAATGTTGGAACGTTTACATCGATAACTCGAAACAAATTACACCATTAGATAGGAAATTGAATGGCGAACAGGTTAGGTTTGTTTCGGTTTGGTTGGCTGACCTTTTTTTTTTTTTTTTTTTAGACACCGTTACATACAAAATTACATCGTTAGATAGAAAATTGAACGGCAAATCTAAAACTATATCAATATTGAAGATTGGTTAACATTTGACTGAGATATGGGCGTTTATAATGTTGGAACATTTACATCGATAACTCGAAACAAATTACACCATTAGATAGGAAATTGAATGGCGAACAGGTTAGGTTTGTTTCGGTTTGGTTGGCTGACCTTTTTTTTTTTTTTTTTTTAGACACCGTTACATACAAAATTACATCGTTAGATAGAAAATTGAACGGCAAATCTAAAACTATATCAATATTGAAGATTGGTTAACATTTGACTGAGATATGGGCGTTTATAATGTTGGAACATTTACATCGATAACTCGAAACAAATTACACCATTAGATAGGAAATTGAATGGCGAACAGGTTAGGTTTGTTTCGGTTTGGTTGGCTGACCTTTTTTTTTTTTTTTTTTTTAGACACCGTTACATAAAAAATTACATCGTTAGATAGAAAATTGAACGGCAAATCTAAAACTATATCAATATTGAAGATTGGTTAACATTTGACTGAGATATGGGCGTTTATAATGTTGGAACATTTACATCGATAACTCGAAACAAATTACACCATTAGATAGGAAATTGAATGGCGAACAGGTTAGGTTTGTTTCGGTTTGGTTGGCTGACCTTTTTTTTTTTTTTTTTTTAGACACCGTTACATACAAAATTACATCGTTAGATAGAAAATTGAACGGCAAATCTAAAACTATATCAATATTGAAGATTGGTTAACATTTGACTGAGATATGGGCGTTTATAATGTTGGAACGTTTACATCGATTACTCAAAAACTAGTCGATTTATTTAAAAAAAATTACATCGTTAGATAGAAAATTGAACGGCAAATCTAAAACTATATCAATATTGAAGATTGGTTAACATTTGACTGAGATATGGGCGTTTATAATGTTGGAACATTTACATCGATAACTCGAAACAAATTACACCATTAGATAGGAAATTGAATGGCGAACAGGTTAGGTTTGTTTCGGTTTGGTTGGCTGACCTTTTTTTTTTTTTTTTTTTAGACACCGTTACATACAAAATTACATCGTTAGATAGAAAATTGAACGGCGAATCTAAAACTATATCAATATTGAAGATTGGTTAACATTTGACTGAGATATGAGCGTTTATAATGTTGGAACGTTTACATCGATAACTCGAAACAAATTACACCATTAGATAGGAAATTGAATGGCGAACAGGGTAGGTTAGTTTCGGTTTGGTTGGCTGACCTTTTTTTTTTTTTTTTTTTTAGACACCGTTACATACAAAATTACATCGTTAGATAGAAAATTGAACGGCGAATCTAAAACTATATCAATATTGAAGATTGGTTAACATTTGACTGAGATATGAGCGTTTATAATGTTGGAACGTTTACATCGATAACTCGAAACAAATTACACCATTAGATAGGAAATTGAATGGCGAACAGGGTAGGTTGGTTTCGGTTTGGTTGGCTGACCTTTTTTTTTTTTTTTTTTTTAGACACCGTTACATACAAAATTACATCGTTAGATAGAAAATTGAACGGCGAATCTAAAACTATATCAATATTGAAGATTGGTTAACATTTGACTGAGATATGGGCGTTTATAATGTTGGAACATTTACATCGATAACTCGAAACAAATTACACCATTAGATAGGAAATTGAATGGCGAACAGGTTAGGTTTGTTTCGGTTTGGTTGGCTGACCTTTTTTTTTTTTTTTTTTTAGACACCGTTACATACAAAATTACATCGTTAGATAGAAAATTGAACGGCAAATCTAAAACTATATCAATATTGAAGATTGGTTAACATTTGACTGAGATATGGGCGTTTATAATGTTGGAACATTTACATCGATAACTCGAAACAAATTACACCATTAGATAGGAAATTGAATGGCGAACAGGTTAGGTTTGTTTCGGTTTGGTTGGCTGACCTTTTTTTTTTTTTTTTTTTAGACACCGTTACATACAAAATTACATCGTTAGATAGAAAATTGAACGGCGAATCTAAAACTATATCAATATTGAAGATTGGTTAACATTTGACTGAGATATGGGCGTTTATAATGTTGGAACATTTACATCGATAACTCGAAACAAATTACACCATTAGATAGGAAATTGAATGGCGAACAGGTTAGGTTTGTTTCGGTTTGGTTGGCTGACCTTTTTTTTTTTTTTTTTTTAGACACCGTTACATACAAAATTACATCGTTAGATAGAAAATTGAACGGCAAATCTAAAACTATATCAATATTGAAGATTGGTTAACATTTGACTGAGATATGGGCGTTTATAATGTTGGAACATTTACATCGATAACTCGAAACAAATTACACCATTAGATAGGAAATTGAATGGCGAACAGGTTAGGTTTGTTTCGGTTTGGTTGGCTGACCTTTTTTTTTTTTTTTTTTTTAGACACCGTTACATACAAAATTACATCGTTAGATAGAAAATTGAACGGCAAATCTAAAACTATATCAATATTGAAGATTGGTTAACATTTGACTGAGATATGGGCGTTTATAATGTTGGAACATTTACATCGATAACTCGAAACAAATTACACCATTAGATAGGAAATTGAATGGCGAACAGGTTAGGTTTGTTTCGGTTTGGTTGGCTGACCTTTTTTTTTTTTTTTTTTTAGACACCGTTACATACAAAATTACATCGTTAGATAGAAAATTGAACGGCAAATCTAAAACTATATCAATATTGAAGATTGGTTAACATTTGACTGAGATATGGGCGTTTATAATGTTGGAACATTTACATCGATAACTCGAAACAAATTACACCATTAGATAGGAAATTGAATGGCGAACAGGTTAGGTTTGTTTCGGTTTGGTTGGCTGACCTTTTTTTTTTTTTTTTTTTAGACACCGTTACATACAAAATTACATCGTTAGATAGAAAATTGAACGGCGAATCTAAAACTATATCAATATTGAAGATTGGTTAACATTTGACTGAGATATGAGCGTTTATAATGTTGGAACGTTTACATCGATAACTCGAAACAAATTACACCATTAGATAGGAAATTGAATGGCGAACAGGGTAGGTTAGTTTCGGTTTGGTTGGCTGACCTTTTTTTTTTTTTTTTTTTTAGACACCGTTACATACAAAATTACATCGTTAGATAGAAAATTGAACGGCGAATCTAAAACTATATCAATATTGAAGATTGGTTAACATTTGACTGAGATATGAGCGTTTATAATGTTGGAACGTTTACATCGATAACTCGAAACAAATTACACCATTAGATAGGAAATTGAATGGCGAACAGGGTAGGTTAGTTTCGGTTTGGTTGGCTGACCTTTTTTTTTTTTTTTTTTTTAGACACCGTTACATACAAAATTACATCGTTAGATAGAAAATTGAACGGCGAATCTAAAACTATATCAATATTGAAGATTGGTTAACATTTGACTGAGATATGGGCGTTTATAATGTTGGAACGTTTACATCGATTACTCAAAAACTAGTCGATTTATTTAAAAAAAATTACATCGTTAGATAGAAAATTGAACGGCGAATCTAAAACTATATCAATATTGAAGATTGGTTAACATTTGACTGAGATATGGGCGTTTATAATGTTGGAACATTTACATCGATAACTCGAAACAAATTACACCATTAGATAGGAAATTGAATGGCGAACAGGTTAAGTTTGTTTCGGTTTGGTTGGCTGACCTTTTTTTTTTTTTTTTTTTTAGACACCGTTACATACAAAATTACATCGTTAGATAGAAAATTGAACGGCAAATCTAAAACTATATCAATATTGAAGATTGGTTAACATTTGACTGAGATATGGGCGTTTATAATGTTGGAACATTTACATCGATAACTCGAAACAAATTACACCATTAGATAGGAAATTGAATGGCGAACAGGTTAGGTTTGTTTCGGTTTGGTTGGCTGACCTTTTTTTTTTTTTTTTTTTAGACACCGTTACATACAAAATTACATCGTTAGATAGAAAATTGAACGGCAAATCTAAAACTATATCAATATTGAAGATTGGTTAACATTTGACTGAGATATGGGCGTTTATAATGTTGGAACATTTACATCGATAACTCGAAACAAATTACACCATTAGATAGGAAATTGAATGGCGAACAGGTTAGGTTTGTTTCGGTTTGGTTGGCTGACCTTTTTTTTTTTTTTTTTTTAGACACCGTTACATACAAAATTACATCGTTAGTTAAAAAATTGAACGGCAAATCTAAAACTATATCAATATTGAAGATTGGTTAACATTTGACTGAGATATGGGCGTTTATAATGTTGGAACATTTACATCGATAACTCGAAACAAATTACACCATTAGATAGGAAATTGAATGGCGAACAGGTTAGGTTTGTTTCGGTTTGGTTGGCTGACCTTTTTTTTTTTTTTTTTTTAGACACCGTTACATACAAAATTACATCGTTAGATAGAAAATTGAACGGCGAATCTAAAACTATATCAATATTGAAGATTGGTTAACATTTGACTGAGATATGAGCGTTTATAATGTCGGAACATTTACATCGATAACTCGAAACAAATTACACCATTAGATAGGAAATTGAATGGCGAACAGGGTAGGTTAGTTTCGGTTTGGTTGGCTGACCTTTTTTTTTTTTTTTTTTTTAGACACCGTTACATACAAAATTACATCCTTAGATAGAAAATTGAACGGCGAATCTAAAACTATATCAATATTGAAGATTGGTTAACATTTGACTGAGATATGGGCGTTTATAATGTTGGAACGTTTACATCGATTACTCAAAAACTAGTCGATTTATTTAAAAAAAATTACATCGTTAGATAGAAAATTGAACGGCGAATCTAAAACTATATCAATATTGAAGATTGGTTAACATTTGACTGAGATATGAGCGTTTATAATGTCGGAACATTTACATCGATAACTCGAAACAAATTACACCATTAGATAGGAAATTGAATGGCGAACAGGGTAGGTTTGTTTCGGTTTGGTTGGCTGACCTTTTTTTTTTTTTTTTTTTTAGACACCGTTACATACAAAATTACATCGTTAGATAGAAAATTGAACGGCGAATCTAAAACTATATCAATATTGAAGATTGGTTAACATTTGACTGAGATATGGGCGTTTATAATGTTGGAACATTTACATCGATAACTCGAAACAAATTACACCATTAGATAGGAAATTGAATGGCGAACAGGTTAGGTTTGTTTCGGTTTGGTTGGCTGACCTTTTTTTTTTTTTTTTTTTTAGACACCGTTACATACAAAATTACATCGTTAGATAGAAAATTGAACGGCAAATCTAAAACTATATCAATATTGAAGATTGGTTAACATTTGACTGAGATATGGGCGTTTATAATGTTGGAACATTTACATCGATAACTCGAAACAAATTACACCATTAGATAGGAAATTGAATGGCGAACAGGTTAGGTTTGTTTCGGTTTGGTTGGCTGACCTTTTTTTTTTTTTTTTTTTAGACACCGTTACATACAAAATTACATCGTTAGATAGAAAATTGAACGGCAAATCTAAAACTATATCAATATTGAAGATTGGTTAACATTTGACTGAGATATGGGCGTTTATAATGTTGGAACATTTACATCGATAACTCGAAACAAATTACACCATTAGATAGGAAATTGAATGGCGAACAGGTTAGGTTTGTTTCGGTTTGGTTGGCTGACCTTTTTTTTTTTTTTTTTTTAGACACCGTTACATACAAAATTACATCGTTAGATAGAAAATTGAACGGCAAATCTAAAACTATATCAATATTGAAGATTGGTTAACATTTGACTGAGATATGGGCGTTTATAATGTTGGAACATTTACATCGATAACTCGAAACAAATTACACCATTAGATAGGAAATTGAATGGCGAACAGGTTAGGTTTGTTTCGGTTTGGTTGGCTGACCTTTTTTTTTTTTTTTTTTTAGACACCGTTACATACAAAATTACATCGTTAGATAGAAAATTGAACGGCAAATCTAAAACTATATCAATATTGAAGATTGGTTAACATTTGACTGAGATATGGGCGTTTATAATGTTGGAACATTTACATCGATAACTCGAAACAAATTACACCATTAGATAGGAAATTGAATGGCGAACAGGTTAGGTTTGTTTCGGTTTGGTTGGCTGACCTTTTTTTTTTTTTTTTTTTTAGACACCGTTACATACAAAATTACATCGTTAGATAGAAAATTGAACGGCGAATCTAAAACTATATCAATATTGAAGATTGGTTAACATTTGACTGAGATATGGGCGTTTATAATGTTGGAACATTTACATCGATAACTCGAAACAAATTACACCATTAGATAGGAAATTGAATGGCGAACAGGTTAGGTTTGTTTCGGTTTGGTTGGCTGACCTTTTTTTTTTTTTTTTTTTTAGACACCGTTACATACAAAATTACATCGTTAGATAGAAAATTGAACGGCAAATCTAAAACTATATCAATATTGAAGATTGGTTAACATTTGACTGAGATATGGGCGTTTATAATGTTGGAACATTTACATCGATAACTCGAAACAAATTACACCATTAGATAGGAAATTGAATGGCGAACAGGTTAGGTTTGTTTCGGTTTGGTTGGCTGACCTTTTTTTTTTTTTTTTTTTAGACACCGTTACATACAAAATTACATCGTTAGATAGAAAATTGAACGGCAAATCTAAAACTATATCAATATTGAAGATTGGTTAACATTTGACTGAGATATGGGCGTTTATAATGTTGGAACGTTTACATCGATTACTCAAAAACTAGTCGATTTATTTAAAAAAAATTACATCGTTAGATAGAAAATTGAACGGCGAATCTAAAACTATATCAATATTGAAGATTGGTTAACATTTGACTGAGATATGAGCGTTTATAATGTCGGAACATTTACATCGATAACTCGAAACAAATTACACCATTAGATAGGAAATTGAATGGCGAACAGGGTAGGTTAGTTTCGGTTTGGTTGGCTGACCTTTTTTTTTTTTTTTTTTTTAGACACCGTTACATACAAAATTACATCGTTAGATAGAAAATTGAACGGCGAATCTAAAACTATATCAATATTGAAGATTGGTTAACATTTGACTGAGATATGAGCGTTTATAATGTTGGAACGTTTACATCGATAAGTCTTTAACTAGTCGATTTATTTAAAAAAAATTACATCGTTAGATAGAAAATTGAACGGCGAATCTAAAACTATATCAATATTGAAGATTGGTTAACATTTGACTGAGATATGAGCGTTTATAATGTCGGAACACTTACATCGATAACTCGAAACAAATTACACCATTAGATAGGAAATTGAATGGCGAACAGGGTAGGTTAGTTTCGGTTTGGTTGGCTGACCTTTTTTTTTTTTTTTTTTTTAGACACCGTTACATACAAAATTACATCGTTAGATAGAAAATTGAACGGCGAATCTAAAACTATATCAATATTGAAGATTGGTTAACATTTGACTGAGATATGGGCGTTTATAATGTTGGAACGTTTACATCGATTACTCAAAAACTAGTCGATTTATTTAAAAAAAATTACATCGTTAGATAGAAAATTGAACGGCGAATCTAAAACTATATCAATATTGAAGATTGGTTAACATTTGACTGAGATATGAGCGTTTATAATGTCGGAACATTTACATCGATAACTCGAAACAAATTACACCATTAGATAGGAAATTGAATGGCGAACAGGGTAGGTTAGTTTCGGTTTGGTTGGCTGACCTTTTTTTTTTTTTTTTTTTTAGACACCGTTACATACAAAATTACATCGTTAGATAGAAAATTGAACGGCGAATCTAAAACTATATCAATATTGAAGATTGGTTAACATTTGACTGAGATATGGGCGTTTATAATGTTGGAACATTTACATCGATAACTCGAAACAAATTACACCATTAGATAGGAAATTGAATGGCGAACAGGTTAGGTTTGTTTCGGTTTGGTTGGCTGACCTTTTTTTTTTTTTTTTTTTTAGACACCGTTACATACAAAATTACATCGTTAGATAGAAAATTGAACGGCAAATCTAAAACTATATCAATATTGAAGATTGGTTAACATTTGACTGAGATATGGGCGTTTATAATGTTGGAACATTTACATCGATAACTCGAAACAAATTACACCATTAGATAGGAAATTGAATGGCGAACAGGTTAGGTTTGTTTCGGTTTGGTTGGCTGACCTTTTTTTTTTTTTTTTTTTAGACACCGTTACATACAAAATTACATCGTTAGATAGAAAATTGAACGGCAAATCTAAAACTATATCAATATTGAAGATTGGTTAACATTTGACTGAGATATGGGCGTTTATAATGTTGGAACATTTACATCGATAACTCGAAACAAATTACACCATTAGATAGGAAATTGAATGGCGAACAGGTTAGGTTTGTTTCGGTTTGGTTGGCTGACCTTTTTTTTTTTTTTTTTTTAGACACCGTTACATACAAAATTACATCGTTAGATAGAAAATTGAACGGCAAATCTAAAACTATATCAATATTGAAGATTGGTTAACATTTGACTGAGATATGGGCGTTTATAATGTTGGAACATTTACATCGATAACTCGAAACAAATTACACCATTAGATAGGAAATTGAATGGCGAACAGGTTAGGTTTGTTTCGGTTTGGTTGGCTGACCTTTTTTTTTTTTTTTTTTTAGACACCGTTACATACAAAATTACATCGTTAGATAGAAAATTGAACGGCAAATCTAAAACTATATCAATATTGAAGATTGGTTAACATTTGACTGAGATATGGGCGTTTATAATGTTGGAACGTTTACATCGATTACTCAAAAACTAGTCGATTTATTTAAAAAAAATTACATCGTTAGATAGAAAATTGAACGGCGAATCTAAAACTATATCAATATTGAAGATTGGTTAACATTTGACTGAGATATGAGCGTTTATAATGTCGGAACATTTACATCGATAACTCGAAACAAATTACACCATTAGATAGGAAATTGAATGGCGAACAGGGTAGGTTAGTTTCGGTTTGGTTGGCTGACCTTTTTTTTTTTTTTTTTTTTAGACACCGTTACATACAAAATTACATCGTTAGATAGAAAATTGAACGGCGAATCTAAAACTATATCAATATTGAAGATTGGTTAACATTTGACTGAGATATGGGCGTTTATAATGTTGGAACATTTACATCGATAACTCGAAACAAATTACACCATTAGATAGGAAATTGAATGGCGAACAGGTTAGGTTTGTTTCGGTTTGGTTGGCTGACCTTTTTTTTTTTTTTTTTTTTAGACACCGTTACATACAAAATTACATCGTTAGATAGAAAATTGAACGGCAAATCTAAAACTATATCAATATTGAAGATTGGTTAACATTTGACTGAGATATGGGCGTTTATAATGTTGGAACATTTACATCGATAACTCGAAACAAATTACACCATTAGATAGGAAATTGAATGGCGAACAGGTTAGGTTTGTTTCGGTTTGGTTGGCTGACCTTTTTTTTTTTTTTTTTTTTAGACACCGTTACATACAAAATTACATCGTTAGATAGAAAATTGAACGGCAAATCTAAAACTATATCAATATTGAAGATTGGTTAACATTTGACTGAGATATGAGCGTTTATAATGTCGGAACATTTACATCGATAACTCGAAACAAATTACACCATTAGATAGGAAATTGAATGGCGAACAGGGTAGGTTAGTTTCGGTTTGGTTGGCTGACCTTTTTTTTTTTTTTTTTTTTAGACACCGTTACATACAAAATTACATCGTTAGATAGAAAATTGAACGGCGAATCTAAAACTATATCAATATTGAAGATTGGTTAACATTTGACTGAGATATGGGCGTTTATAATGTTGGAACGTTTACATCGATTACTCAAAAACTAGTCGATTTATTTAAAAAAAATTACATCGTTAGATAGAAAATTGAACGGCGAATCTAAAACTATATCAATATTGAAGATTGGTTAACATTTGACTGAGATATGAGCGTTTATAATGTCGGAACATTTACATCGATAACTCGAAACAAATTACACCATTAGATAGGAAATTGAATGGCGAACAGGGTAGGTTAGTTTCGGTTTGGTTGGCTGACCTTTTTTTTTTTTTTTTTTTTAGACACCGTTACATACAAAATTACATCGTTAGATAGAAAATTGAACGGCGAATCTAAAACTATATCAATATTGAAGATTGGTTAACATTTGACTGAGATATGGGCGTTTATAATGTTGGAACATTTACATCGATAACTCGAAACAAATTACACCATTAGATAGGAAATTGAATGGCGAACAGGTTAGGTTTGTTTCGGTTTGGTTGGCTGACCTTTTTTTTTTTTTTTTTTTTAGACACCGTTACATACAAAATTACATCGTTAGATAGAAAATTGAACGGCAAATCTAAAACTATATCAATATTGAAGATTGGTTAACATTTGACTGAGATATGGGCGTTTATAATGTTGGAACATTTACATCGATAACTCGAAACAAATTACACCATTAGATAGGAAATTGAATGGCGAACAGGTTAGGTTTGTTTCGGTTTGGTTGGCTGACCTTTTTTTTTTTTTTTTTTTAGACACCGTTACATACAAAATTACATCGTTAGATAGAAAATTGAACGGCAAATCTAAAACTATATCAATATTGAAGATTGGTTAACATTTGACTGAGATATGGGCGTTTATAATGTTGGAACATTTACATCGATAACTCGAAACAAATTACACCATTAGATAGGAAATTGAATGGCGAACAGGTTAGGTTTGTTTCGGTTTGGTTGGCTGACCTTTTTTTTTTTTTTTTTTTAGACACCGTTACATACAAAATTACATCGTTAGATAGAAAATTGAACGGCAAATCTAAAACTATATCAATATTGAAGATTGGTTAACATTTGACTGAGATATGGGCGTTTATAATGTTGGAACATTTACATCGATAACTCGAAACAAATTACACCATTAGATAGGAAATTGAATGGCGAACAGGTTAGGTTTGTTTCGGTTTGGTTGGCTGACCTTTTTTTTTTTTTTTTTTTAGACACCGTTACATACAAAATTACATCGTTAGATAGAAAATTGAACGGCAAATCTAAAACTATATCAATATTGAAGATTGGTTAACATTTGACTGAGATATGGGCGTTTATAATGTTGGAACGTTTACATCGATTACTCAAAAACTAGTCGATTTATTTAAAAAAAATTACATCGTTAGATAGAAAATTGAACGGCGAATCTAAAACTATATCAATATTGAAGATTGGTTAACATTTGACTGAGATATGAGCGTTTATAATGTCGGAACATTTACATCGATAACTCGAAACAAATTACACCATTAGATAGGAAATTGAATGGCGAACAGGGTAGGTTAGTTTCGGTTTGGTTGGCTGACCTTTTTTTTTTTTTTTTTTTTAGACACCGTTACATACAAAATTACATCGTTAGATAGAAAATTGAACGGCGAATCTAAAACTATATCAATATTGAAGATTGGTTAACATTTGACTGAGATATGGGCGTTTATAATGTTGGAACATTTACATCGATAACTCGAAACAAATTACACCATTAGATAGGAAATTGAATGGCGAACAGGTTAGGTTTGTTTCGGTTTGGTTGGCTGACCTTTTTTTTTTTTTTTTTTTTAGACACCGTTACATACAAAATTACATCGTTAGATAGAAAATTGAACGGCGAATCTAAAACTATATCAATATTGAAGATTGGTTAACATTTGACTGAGATATGGGCGTTTATAATGTTGGAACATTTACATCGATAACTCGAAACAAATTACACCATTAGATAGGAAATTGAATGGCGAACAGGTTAGGTTTGTTTCGGTTTGGTTGGCTGACCTTTTTTTTTTTTTTTTTTTTAGACACCGTTACATACAAAATTACATCGTTAGATAGAAAATTGAACGGCAAATCTAAAACTATATCAATATTGAAGATTGGTTAACATTTGACTGAGATATGGGCGTTTATAATGTTGGAACATTTACATCGATAACTCGAAACAAATTACACCATTAGATAGGAAATTGAATGGCGAACAGGTTAGGTTTGTTTCGGTTTGGTTGGCTGACCTTTTTTTTTTTTTTTTTTTAGACACCGTTACATACAAAATTACATCGTTAGATAGAAAATTGAACGGCAAATCTAAAACTATATCAATATTGAAGATTGGTTAACATTTGACTGAGATATGGGCGTTTATAATGTTGGAACATTTACATCGATAACTCGAAACAAATTACACCATTAGATAGGAAATTGAATGGCGAACAGGTTAGGTTTGTTTCGGTTTGGTTGGCTGACCTTTTTTTTTTTTTTTTTTTAGACACCGTTACATACAAAATTACATCGTTAGATAGAAAATTGAACGGCAAATCTAAAACTATATCAATATTGAAGATTGGTTAACATTTGACTGAGATATGGGCGTTTATAATGTTGGAACGTTTACATCGATTACTCAAAAACTAGTCGATTTATTAAAAAAAATTACACCATTTGATAGAAAATTGAACGGCGAATCTAAAACCATATCAATATTGAAGATTGGTTAACATTTGACTGAGATATGAGCGTTTATAATGTTGGAACGTTTACATCGATAACTCGAAACAAATTACACCATTAGATAGGAAATTGAATGGCGAACAGGGTAGGTTAGTTTCGGTTTGGTTGGCTGACCTTTTTTTTTTTTTTTTTTTTAGACACCGTTACATACAAAATTACATCGTTAGATAGAAAATTGAACGGCGAATCTAAAACTATATCAATATTGAAGATTGGTTAACATTTGACTGAGATATGAGCGTTTATAATGTTGGAACGTTTACATCGATAACTCGAAACAAATTACACCATTAGATAGGAAATTGAATGGCGAACAGGGTAGGTTAGTTTCGGTTTGGTTGGCTGACCTTTTTTTTTTTTTTTTTTTTAGACACCGTTACATACAAAATTACATCGTTAGATAGAAAATTGAACGGCGAATCTAAAACTATATCAATATTGAAGATTGGTTAACATTTGACTGAGATATGGGCGTTTATAATGTTGGAACGTTTACATCGATTACTCAAAAACTAGTCGATTTATTTAAAAAAAATTACATCGTTAGATAGAAAATTGAACGGCGAATCTAAAACTATATCAATATTGAAGATTGGTTAACATTTGACTGAGATATGGGCGTTTATAATGTTGGAACATTTACATCGATAACTCGAAACAAATTACACCATTAGATAGGAAATTGAATGGCGAACAGGTTAGGTTTGTTTCGGTTTGGTTGGCTGACCTTTTTTTTTTTTTTTTTTTTAGACACCGTTACATACAAAATTACATCGTTAGATAGAAAATTGAACGGCAAATCTAAAACTATATCAATATTGAAGATTGGTTAACATTTGACTGAGATATGGGCGTTTATAATGTTGGAACATTTACATCGATAACTCGAAACAAATTACACCATTAGATAGGAAATTGAATGGCGAACAGGTTAGGTTTGTTTCGGTTTGGTTGGCTGACCTTTTTTTTTTTTTTTTTTTAGACACCGTTACATACAAAATTACATCGTTAGATAGAAAATTGAACGGCAAATCTAAAACTATATCAATATTGAAGATTGGTTAACATTTGACTGAGATATGGGCGTTTATAATGTTGGAACATTTACATCGATAACTCGAAACAAATTACACCATTAGATAGGAAATTGAATGGCGAACAGGTTAGGTTTGTTTCGGTTTGGTTGGCTGACCTTTTTTTTTTTTTTTTTTTAGACACCGTTACATACAAAATTACATCGTTAGATAGAAAATTGAACGGCAAATCTAAAACTATATCAATATTGAAGATTGGTTAACATTTGACTGAGATATGGGCGTTTATAATGTTGGAACATTTACATCGATAACTCGAAACAAATTACACCATTAGATAGGAAATTGAATGGCGAACAGGTTAGGTTTGTTTCGGTTTGGTTGGCTGACCTTTTTTTTTTTTTTTTTTTAGACACCGTTACATACAAAATTACATCGTTAGATAGAAAATTGAACGGCAAATCTAAAACTATATCAATATTGAAGATTGGTTAACATTTGACTGAGATATGGGCGTTTATAATGTTGGAACGTTTACATCGATTACTCAAAAACTAGTCGATTTATTTAAAAAAAATTACATCGTTAGATAGAAAATTGAACGGCGAATCTAAAACTATATCAATATTGAAGATTGGTTAACATTTGACTGAGATATGAGCGTTTATAATGTCGGAACATTTACATCGATAACTCGAAACAAATTACACCATTAGATAGGAAATTGAATGGCGAACAGGGTAGGTTAGTTTCGGTTTGGTTGGCTGACCTTTTTTTTTTTTTTTTTTTTTAGACACCGTTACATACAAAATTACATCGTTAGATAGAAAATTGAACGGCGAATCTAAAACTATATCAATATTGAAGATTGGTTAACATTTGACTGAGATATGGGCGTTTATAATGTTGGAACATTTACATCGATAACTCGAAACAAATTACACCATTAGATAGGAAATTGAATGGCGAACAGGTTAGGTTTGTTTCGGTTTGGTTGGCTGACCTTTTTTTTTTTTTTTTTTTTAGACACCGTTACATACAAAATTACATCGTTAGATAGAAAATTGAACGGCAAATCTAAAACTATATCAATATTGAAGATTGGTTAACATTTGACTGAGATATGGGCGTTTATAATGTTGGAACATTTACATCGATAACTCGAAACAAATTACACCATTAGATAGGAAATTGAATGGCGAACAGGTTAGGTTTGTTTCGGTTTGGTTGGCTGACCTTTTTTTTTTTTTTTTTTTAGACACCGTTACATACAAAATTACATCGTTAGATAGAAAATTGAACGGCAAATCTAAAACTATATCAATATTGAAGATTGGTTAACATTTGACTGAGATATGGGCGTTTATAATGTTGGAACGTTTACATCGATTACTCAAAAACTAGTCGATTTATTTAAAAAAAATTACATCGTTAGATAGAAAATTGAACGGCGAATCTAAAACTATATCAATATTGAAGATTGGTTAACATTTGACTGAGATATGAGCGTTTATAATGTCGGAACATTTACATCGATAACTCGAAACAAATTACACCATTAGATAGGAAATTGAATGGCGAACAGGGTAGGTTAGTTTCGGTTTGGTTGGCTGACCTTTTTTTTTTTTTTTTTTTTAGACACCGTTACATACAAAATTACATCGTTAGATAGAAAATTGAACGGCGAATCTAAAACTATATCAATATTGAAGATTGGTTAACATTTGACTGAGATATGGGCGTTTATAATGTTGGAACGTTTACATCGATTACTCAAAAACTAGTCGATTTATTTAAAAAAAATTACATCGTTAGATAGAAAATTGAACGGCGAATCTAAAACTATATCAATATTGAAGATTGGTTAACATTTGACTGAGATATGAGCGTTTATAATGTCGGAACATTTACATCGATAACTCGAAACAAATTACACCATTAGATAGGAAATTGAATGGCGAACAGGGTAGGTTAGTTTCGGTTTGGTTGGCTGACCTTTTTTTTTTTTTTTTTTTTAGACACCGTTACATACAAAATTACATCGTTAGATAGAAAATTGAACGGCGAATCTAAAACTATATCAATATTGAAGATTGGTTAACATTTGACTGAGATATGGGCGTTTATAATGTTGGAACATTTACATCGATAACTCGAAACAAATTACACCATTAGATAGGAAATTGAATGGCGAACAGGTTAGGTTTGTTTCGGTTTGGTTGGCTGACCTTTTTTTTTTTTTTTTTTTTAGACACCGTTACATACAAAATTACATCGTTAGATAGAAAATTGAACGGCAAATCTAAAACTATATCAATATTGAAGATTGGTTAACATTTGACTGAGATATGGGCGTTTATAATGTTGGAACATTTACATCGATAACTCGAAACAAATTACACCATTAGATAGGAAATTGAATGGCGAACAGGTTAGGTTTGTTTCGGTTTGGTTGGCTGACCTTTTTTTTTTTTTTTTTTTTTTAGACACCGTTACATACAAAATTACATCGTTAGATAGAAAATTGAACGGCGAATCTAAAACTATATCAATATTGAAGATTGGTTAACATTTGACTGAGATATGGGCGTTTATAATGTTGGAACGTTTACATCGATTACTCAAAAACTAGTCGATTTATTTAAAAAAAATTACATCGTTAGATAGAAAATTGAACGGCGAATCTAAAACTATATCAATATTGAAGATTGGTTAACATTTGACTGAGATATGAGCGTTTATAATGTCGGAACATTTACATCGATAACTCGAAACAAATTACACCATTAGATAGGAAATTGAATGGCGAACAGGGTAGGTTAGTTTCGGTTTGGTTGGCTGACCTTTTTTTTTTTTTTTTTTTTTAGACACCGTTACATACAAAATTACATCGTTAGATAGAAAATTGAACGGCGAATCTAAAACTATATCAATATTGAAGATTGGTTAACATTTGACTGAGATATGGGCGTTTATAATGTTGGAACATTTACATCGATAACTCGAAACAAATTACACCATTAGATAGGAAATTGAATGGCGAACAGGTTAGGTTTGTTTCGGTTTGGTTGGCTGACCTTTTTTTTTTTTTTTTTTTTAGACACCGTTACATACAAAATTACATCGTTAGATAGAAAATTGAACGGCAAATCTAAAACTATATCAATATTGAAGATTGGTTAACATTTGACTGAGATATGGGCGTTTATAATGTTGGAACATTTACATCGATAACTCGAAACAAATTACACCATTAGATAGGAAATTGAATGGCGAACAGGTTAGGTTTGTTTCGGTTTGGTTGGCTGACCTTTTTTTTTTTTTTTTTTTAGACACCGTTACATACAAAATTACATCGTTAGATAGAAAATTGAACGGCAAATCTAAAACTATATCAATATTGAAGATTGGTTAACATTTGACTGAGATATGGGCGTTTATAATGTTGGAACGTTTACATCGATTACTCAAAAACTAGTCGATTTATTTAAAAAAAATTACATCGTTAGATAGAAAATTGAACGGCGAATCTAAAACTATATCAATATTGAAGATTGGTTAACATTTGACTGAGATATGAGCGTTTATAATGTCGGAACATTTACATCGATAACTCGAAACAAATTACACCATTAGATAGGAAATTGAATGGCGAACAGGGTAGGTTAGTTTCGGTTTGGTTGGCTGACCTTTTTTTTTTTTTTTTTTTTAGACACCGTTACATACAAAATTACATCGTTAGATAGAAAATTGAACGGCGAATCTAAAACTATATCAATATTGAAGATTGGTTAACATTTGACTGAGATATGGGCGTTTATAATGTTGGAACGTTTACATCGATTACTCAAAAACTAGTCGATTTATTTAAAAAAAATTACATCGTTAGATAGAAAATTGAACGGCGAATCTAAAACTATATCAATATTGAAGATTGGTTAACATTTGACTGAGATATGAGCGTTTATAATGTCGGAACATTTACATCGATAACTCGAAACAAATTACACCATTAGATAGGAAATTGAATGGCGAACAGGGTAGGTTAGTTTCGGTTTGGTTGGCTGACCTTTTTTTTTTTTTTTTTTTTAGACACCGTTACATACAAAATTACATCGTTAGATAGAAAATTGAACGGCGAATCTAAAACTATATCAATATTGAAGATTGGTTAACATTTGACTGAGATATGGGCGTTTATAATGTCGGAACATTTACATCGATAACTCGAAACAAATTACACCATTAGATAGGAAATTGAATGGCGAACAGGTTAGGTTTGTTTCGGTTTGGTTGGCTGACCTTTTTTTTTTTTTTTTTTTTAGACACCGTTACATACAAAATTACATCGTTAGATAGAAAATTGAACGGCAAATCTAAAACTATATCAATATTGAAGATTGGTTAACATTTGACTGAGATATGGGCGTTTATAATGTTGGAACATTTACATCGATAACTCGAAACAAATTACACCATTAGATAGGAAATTGAATGGCGAACAGGTTAGGTTTGTTTCGGTTTGGTTGGCTGACCTTTTTTTTTTTTTTTTTTTAGACACCGTTACATACAAAATTACATCGTTAGATAGAAAATTGAACGGCAAATCTAAAACTATATCAATATTGAAGATTGGTTAACATTTGACTGAGATATGGGCGTTTATAATGTTGGAACATTTACATCGATAACTCGAAACAAATTACACCATTAGATAGGAAATTGAATGGCGAACAGGTTAGGTTTGTTTCGGTTTGGTTGGCTGACCTTTTTTTTTTTTTTTTTTTAGACACCGTTACATACAAAATTACATCGTTAGATAGAAAATTGAACGGCAAATCTAAAACTATATCAATATTGAAGATTGGTTAACATTTGACTGAGATATGGGCGTTTATAATGTCGGAACATTTACATCGATAACTCGAAACAAATTACACCATTAGATAGGAAATTGAATGGCGAACAGGGTAGGTTAGTTTCGGTTTGGTTGGCTGACCTTTTTTTTTTTTTTTTTTTAGACACCGTTACATACAAAATTACATCGTTAGATAGAAAATTGAACGGCAAATCTAAAACTATATCAATATTGAAGATTGGTTAACATTTGACTGAGATATGGGCGTTTATAATGTCGGAACATTTACATCGATAACTCGAAACAAATTACACCATTAGATAGGAAATTGAATGGCGAACAGGGTAGGTTAGTTTCGGTTTGGTTGGCTGACCTTTTTTTTTTTTTTTTTTTTAGACACCGTTACATACAAAATTACATCGTTAGATAGAAAATTGAACGGCGAATCTAAAACTATATCAATATTGAAGATTGGTTAACATTTGACTGAGATATGGGCGTTTATAATGTTGGAACATTTACATCGATAACTCGAAACAAATTACACCATTAGATAGGAAATTGAATGGCGAACAGGTTAGGTTTGTTTCGGTTTGGTTGGCTGACCTTTTTTTTTTTTTTTTTTTTAGACACCGTTACATACAAAATTACATCGTTAGATAGAAAATTGAACGGCAAATCTAAAACTATATCAATATTGAAGATTGGTTAACATTTGACTGAGATATGGGCGTTTATAATGTTGGAACATTTACATCGATAACTCGAAACAAATTACACCATTAGATAGGAAATTGAATGGCGAACAGGTTAGGTTTGTTTCGGTTTGGTTGGCTGACCTTTTTTTTTTTTTTTTTTTTAGACACCGTTACATACAAAATTACATCGTTAGATAGAAAATTGAACGGCAAATCTAAAACTATATCAATATTGAAGATTGGTTAACATTTGACTGAGATATGGGCGTTTATAATGTTGGAACATTTACATCGATAACTCGAAACAAATTACACCATTAGATAGGAAATTGAATGGCGAACAGGTTAGGTTTGTTTCGGTTTGGTTGGCTGACCTTTTTTTTTTTTTTTTTTTAGACACCGTTACATACAAAATTACATCGTTAGATAGAAAATTGAACGGCAAATCTAAAACTATATCAATATTGAAGATTGGTTAACATTTGACTGAGATATGGGCGTTTATAATGTTGGAACATTTACATCGATAACTCGAAACAAATTACACCATTAGATAGGAAATTGAATGGCGAACAGGTTAGGTTTGTTTCGGTTTGGTTGGCTGACCTTTTTTTTTTTTTTTTTTTAGACACCGTTACATACAAAATTACATCGTTAGATAGAAAATTGAACGGCAAATCTAAAACTATATCAATATTGAAGATTGGTTAACATTTGACTGAGATATGGGCGTTTATAATGTTGGAACGTTTACATCGATTACTCAAAAACTAGTCGATTTATTTAAAAAAAATTACATCGTTAGATAGAAAATTGAACGGCGAATCTAAAACTATATCAATATTGAAGATTGGTTAACATTTGACTGAGATATGAGCGTTTATAATGTCGGAACATTTACATCGATAACTCGAAACAAATTACACCATTAGATAGGAAATTGAATGGCGAACAGGGTAGGTTAGTTTCGGTTTGGTTGGCTGACCTTTTTTTTTTTTTTTTTTTTAGACACCGTTACATACAAAATTACATCGTTAGATAGAAAATTGAACGGCAAATCTAAAACTATATCAATATTGAAGATTGGTTAACATTTGACTGAGATATGGGCGTTTATAATGTTGGAACGTTTACATCGATTACTCAAAAACTAGTCGATTTATTTAAAAAAAATTACATCGTTAGATAGAAAATTGAACGGCGAATCTAAAACTATATCAATATTGAAGATTGGTTAACATTTGACTGAGATATGAGCGTTTATAATGTTGGAACGTTTACATCGATAACTCGAAACAAATTACACCATTAGATAGGAAATTGAATGGCGAACAGGGTAGGTTAGTTTCGGTTTGGTTGGCTGACCTTTTTTTTTTTTTTTTTTTTAGACACCGTTACATACAAAATTACATCGTTAGATAGAAAATTGAACGGCGAATCTAAAACTATATCAATATTGAAGATTGGTTAACATTTGACTGAGATATGAGCGTTTATAATGTTGGAACGTTTACATCGATAACTCGAAACAAATTACACCATTAGATAGGAAATTGAATGGCGAACAGGGTAGGTTAGTTTCGGTTTGGTTGGCTGACCTTTTTTTTTTTTTTTTTTTTAGACACCGTTACATACAAAATTACATCGTTAGATAGAAAATTGAACGGCGAATCTAAAACTATATCAATATTGAAGATTGGTTAACATTTGACTGAGATATGGGCGTTTATAATGTTGGAACGTTTACATCGATTACTCAAAAACTAGTCGATTTATTTAAAAAAAATTACATCGTTAGATAGAAAATTGAACGGCGAATCTAAAACTATATCAATATTGAAGATTGGTTAACATTTGACTGAGATATGGGCGTTTATAATGTTGGAACATTTACATCGATAACTCGAAACAAATTACACCATTAGATAGGAAATTGAATGGCGAACAGGTTAGGTTTGTTTCGGTTTGGTTGGCTGACCTTTTTTTTTTTTTTTTTTTTAGACACCGTTACATACAAAATTACATCGTTAGATAGAAAATTGAACGGCAAATCTAAAACTATATCAATATTGAAGATTGGTTAACATTTGACTGAGATATGGGCGTTTATAATGTTGGAACATTTACATCGATAACTCGAAACAAATTACACCATTAGATAGGAAATTGAATGGCGAACAGGTTAGGTTTGTTTCGGTTTGGTTGGCTGACCTTTTTTTTTTTTTTTTTTTAGACACCGTTACATACAAAATTACATCGTTAGATAGAAAATTGAACGGCAAATCTAAAACTATATCAATATTGAAGATTGGTTAACATTTGACTGAGATATGGGCGTTTATAATGTTGGAACATTTACATCGATAACTCGAAACAAATTACACCATTAGATAGGAAATTGAATGGCGAACAGGTTAGGTTTGTTTCGGTTTGGTTGGCTGACCTTTTTTTTTTTTTTTTTTTAGACACCGTTACATACAAAATTACATCGTTAGATAGAAAATTGAACGGCAAATCTAAAACTATATCAATATTGAAGATTGGTTAACATTTGACTGAGATATGGGCGTTTATAATGTTGGAACATTTACATCGATAACTCGAAACAAATTACACCATTAGATAGGAAATTGAATGGCGAACAGGTTAGGTTTGTTTCGGTTTGGTTGGCTGACCTTTTTTTTTTTTTTTTTTTAGACACCGTTACATACAAAATTACATCGTTAGATAGAAAATTGAACGGCAAATCTAAAACTATATCAATATTGAAGATTGGTTAACATTTGACTGAGATATGGGCGTTTATAATGTTGGAACATTTACATCGATAACTCGAAACAAATTACACCATTAGATAGGAAATTGAATGGCGAACAGGTTAGGTTTGTTTCGGTTTGGTTGGCTGACCTTTTTTTTTTTTTTTTTTTAGACACCGTTACATACAAAATTACATCGTTAGATAGAAAATTGAACGGCAAATCTAAAACTATATCAATATTGAAGATTGGTTAACATTTGACTGAGATATGGGCGTTTATAATGTTGGAACGTTTACATCGATTACTCAAAAACTAGTCGATTTATTTAAAAAAAATTACATCGTTAGATAGAAAATTGAACGGCGAATCTAAAACTATATCAATATTGAAGATTGGTTAACATTTGACTGAGATATGAGCGTTTATAATGTCGGAACATTTACATCGATAACTCGAAACAAATTACACCATTAGATAGGAAATTGAATGGCGAACAGGGTAGGTTAGTTTCGGTTTGGTTGGCTGACCTTTTTTTTTTTTTTTTTTTTAGACACCGTTACATACAAAATTACATCGTTAGATAGAAAATTGAACGGCAAATCTAAAACTATATCAATATTGAAGATTGGTTAACATTTGACTGAGATATGGGCGTTTATAATGTTGGAACGTTTACATCGATTACTCAAAAACTAGTCGATTTATTTAAAAAAAATTACATCGTTAGATAGAAAATTGAACGGCGAATCTAAAACTATATCAATATTGAAGATTGGTTAACATTTGACTGAGATATGAGCGTTTATAATGTTGGAACGTTTACATCGATAACTCGAAACAAATTACACCATTAGATAGGAAATTGAATGGCGAACAGGGTAGGTTAGTTTCGGTTTGGTTGGCTGACCTTTTTTTTTTTTTTTTTTTTAGACACCGTTACATACAAAATTACATCGTTAGATAGAAAATTGAACGGCGAATCTAAAACTATATCAATATTGAAGATTGGTTAACATTTGACTGAGATATGGGCGTTTATAATGTTGGAACGTTTACATCGATTACTCAAAAACTAGTCGATTTATTTAAAAAAAATTACATCGTTAGATAGAAAATTGAACGGCGAATCTAAAACTATATCAATATTGAAGATTGGTTAACATTTGACTGAGATATGAGCGTTTATAATGTTGGAACGTTTACATCGATAACTCGAAACAAATTACACCATTAGATAGGAAATTGAATGGCGAACAGGGTAGGTTAGTTTCGGTTTGGTTGGCTGACCTTTTTTTTTTTTTTTTTTTTTGACACCGTTACATACAAAATTACATCGTTAGATAGAAAATTGAACGGCGAATCTAAAACTATATCAATATTGAAGATTGGTTAACATTTGACTGAGATATGAGCGTTTATAATGTTGGAACGTTTACATCGATAACTCGAAACAAATTACACCATTAGATAGGAAATTGAATGGCGAACAGGGTAGGTTAGTTTCGGTTTGGTTGGCTGACCTTTTTTTTTTTTTTTTTTTAGACACCGTTACATACAAAATTACATCGTTAGATAGAAAATTGAACGGCGAATCTAAAACTATATCAATATTGAAGATTGGTTAACATTTGACTGAGATATGGGCGTTTATAATGTTGGAACGTTTACATCGATTACTCAAAAACTAGTCGATTTATTTAAAAAAAATTACATCGTTAGATAGAAAATTGAACGGCGAATCTAAAACTATATCAATATTGAAGATTGGTTAACATTTGACTGAGATATGGGCGTTTATAATGTTGGAACATTTACATCGATAACTCGAAACAAATTACACCATTAGATAGGAAATTGAATGGCGAACAGGTTAGGTTTGTTTCGGTTTGGTTGGCTGACCTTTTTTTTTTTTTTTTTTTTAGACACCGTTACATACAAAATTACATCGTTAGATAGAAAATTGAACGGCAAATCTAAAACTATATCAATATTGAAGATTGGTTAACATTTGACTGAGATATGGGCGTTTATAATGTTGGAACATTTACATCGATAACTCGAAACAAATTACACCATTAGATAGGAAATTGAATGGCGAACAGGTTAGGTTTGTTTCGGTTTGGTTGGCTGACCTTTTTTTTTTTTTTTTTTTAGACACCGTTACATACAAAATTACATCGTTAGATAGAAAATTGAACGGCAAATCTAAAACTATATCAATATTGAAGATTGGTTAACATTTGACTGAGATATGGGCGTTTATAATGTTGGAACATTTACATCGATAACTCGAAACAAATTACACCATTAGATAGGAAATTGAATGGCGAACAGGTTAGGTTTGTTTCGGTTTGGTTGGCTGACCTTTTTTTTTTTTTTTTTTTAGACACCGTTACATACAAAATTACATCGTTAGATAGAAAATTGAACGGCAAATCTAAAACTATATCAATATTGAAGATTGGTTAACATTTGACTGAGATATGGGCGTTTATAATGTTGGAACATTTACATCGATAACTCGAAACAAATTACACCATTAGATAGGAAATTGAATGGCGAACAGGTTAGGTTTGTTTCGGTTTGGTTGGCTGACCTTTTTTTTTTTTTTTTTTTAGACACCGTTACATACAAAATTACATCGTTAGATAGAAAATTGAACGGCAAATCTAAAACTATATCAATATTGAAGATTGGTTAACATTTGACTGAGATATGGGCGTTTATAATGTTGGAACGTTTACATCGATTACTCAAAAACTAGTCGATTTATTTAAAAAAAATTACATCGTGAGATAGAAAATTGAACGGCGAATCTAAAACTATATCAATATTGAAGATTGGTTAACATTTGACTGAGATATGAGCGTTTATAATGTCGGAACATTTACATCGATAACTCGAAACAAATTACACCATTAGATAGGAAATTGAATGGCGAACAGGGTAGGTTAGTTTCGGTTTGGTTGGCTGACCTTTTTTTTTTTTTTTTTTTTTAGACACCGTTACATACAAAATTACATCGTTAGATAGAAAATTGAACGGCGAATCTAAAACTATATCAATATTGAAGATTGGTTAACATTTGACTGAGATATGGGCGTTTATAATGTTGGAACATTTACATCGATAACTCGAAACAAATTACACCATTAGATAGGAAATTGAATGGCGAACAGGTTAGGTTTGTTTCGGTTTGGTTGGCTGACCTTTTTTTTTTTTTTTTTTTTAGACACCGTTACATACAAAATTACATCGTTAGATAGAAAATTGAACGGCAAATCTAAAACTATATCAATATTGAAGATTGGTTAACATTTGACTGAGATATGGGCGTTTATAATGTTGGAACATTTACATCGATAACTCGAAACAAATTACACAATTAGATAGGAAATTGAATGGCGAACAGGTTAGGTTTGTTTCGGTTTGGTTGGCTGACCTTTTTTTTTTTTTTTTTTAGACACCGTTACATACAAAATTACATCGTTAGATAGAAAATTGAACGGCAAATCTAAAACTATATCAATATTGAAGATTGGTTAACATTTGACTGAGATATGGGCGTTTATAATGTTGGAACGTTTACATCGATTACTCAAAAACTAGTCGATTTATTTAAAAAAAATTACATCGTTAGATAGAAAATTGAACGGCGAATCTAAAACTATATCAATATTGAAGATTGGTTAACATTTGACTGAGATATGAGCGTTTATAATGTCGGAACATTTACATCGATAACTCGAAACAAATTACACCATTAGATAGGAAATTGAATGGCGAACAGGGTAGGTTAGTTTCGGTTTGGTTGGCTGACCTTTTTTTTTTTTTTTTTTTTAGACACCGTTACATACAAAATTACATCGTTAGATAGAAAATTGAACGGCGAATCTAAAACTATATCAATATTGAAGATTGGTTAACATTTGACTGAGATATGAGCGTTTATAATGTTGGAACGTTTACATCGATTAGTCATGGTCTACTCGGATTATTTAAAAAAAATTACATCGTTAGATAGAAAATTGAACGGCGAATCTAAAACTATATCAATATTGAAGATTGGTTAACATTTGACTGAGATATGAGCGTTTATAATGTCGGAACATTTACATCGATAACTCGAAACAAATTACACCATTAGATAGGAAATTGAATGGCGAACAGGGTAGGTTAGTTTCGGTTTGGTTGGCTGACCTTTTTTTTTTTTTTTTTTTTAGACACCGTTACATACAAAATTACATCGTTAGATAGAAAATTGAACGGCGAATCTAAAACTATATCAATATTGAAGATTGGTTAACATTTGACTGAGATATGGGCGTTTATAATGTTGGAACGTTTACATCGATTACTCAAAAACTAGTCGATTTATTTAAAAAAAATTACATCGTTAGATAGAAAATTGAACGGCGAATCTAAAACTATATCAATATTGAAGATTGGTTAACATTTGACTGAGATATGAGCGTTTATAATGTCGGAACATTTACATCGATAACTCGAAACAAATTACACCATTAGATAGGAAATTGAATGGCGAACAGGGTAGGTTAGTTTCGGTTTGGTTGGCTGACCTTTTTTTTTTTTTTTTTTTTAGACACCGTTACATACAAAATTACATCGTTAGATAGAAAATTGAACGGCGAATCTAAAACTATATCAATATTGAAGATTGGTTAACATTTGACTGAGATATGGGCGTTTATAATGTTGGAACATTTACATCGATAACTCGAAACAAATTACACCATTAGATAGGAAATTGAATGGCGAACAGGTTAGGTTTGTTTCGGTTTGGTTGGCTGACCTTTTTTTTTTTTTTTTTTTTAGACACCGTTACATACAAAATTACATCGTTAGATAGAAAATTGAACGGCAAATCTAAAACTATATCAATATTGAAGATTGGTTAACATTTGACTGAGATATGGGCGTTTATAATGTTGGAACATTTACATCGATAACTCGAAACAAATTACACCATTAGATAGGAAATTGAATGGCGAACAGGTTAGGTTTGTTTCGGTTTGGTTGGCTGACCTTTTTTTTTTTTTTTTTTTAGACACCGTTACATACAAAATTACATCGTTAGATAGAAAATTGAACGGCAAATCTAAAACTATATCAATATTGAAGATTGGTTAACATTTGACTGAGATATGGGCGTTTATAATGTTGGAACATTTACATCGATAACTCGAAACAAATTACACCATTAGATAGGAAATTGAATGGCGAACAGGTTAGGTTTGTTTCGGTTTGGTTGGCTGACCTTTTTTTTTTTTTTTTTTTAGACACCGTTACATACAAAATTACATCGTTAGATAGAAAATTGAACGGCAAATCTAAAACTATATCAATATTGAAGATTGGTTAACATTTGACTGAGATATGAGCGTTTATAATGTCGGAACATTTACATCGATAACTCGAAACAAATTACACCATTAGATAGGAAATTGAATGGCGAACAGGGTAGGTTAGTTTCGGTTTGGTTGGCTGACCTTTTTTTTTTTTTTTTTTTAGACACCGTTACATACAAAATTACATCGTTAGATAGAAAATTGAACGGCGAATCTAAAACTATATCAATATTGAAGATTGGTTAACATTTGACTGAGATATGGGCGTTTATAATGTTGGAACATTTACATCGATAACTCGAAACAAATTACACCATTAGATAGGAAATTGAATGGCGAACAGGTTAGGTTTGTTTCGGTTTGGTTGGCTGACCTTTTTTTTTTTTTTTTTTTTAGACACCGTTACATACAAAATTACATCGTTAGATAGAAAATTGAACGGCAAATCTAAAACTATATCAATATTGAAGATTGGTTAACATTTGACTGAGATATGGGCGTTTATAATGTTGGAACATTTACATCGATAACTCGAAACAAATTACACCATTAGATAGGAAATTGAATGGCGAACAGGTTAGGTTTGTTTCGGTTTGGTTGGCTGACCTTTTTTTTTTTTTTTTTTTAGACACCGTTACATACAAAATTACATCGTTAGATAGAAAATTGAACGGCAAATCTAAAACTATATCAATATTGAAGATTGGTTAACATTTGACTGAGATATGGGCGTTTATAATGTTGGAACATTTACATCGATAACTCGAAACAAATTACACCATTAGATAGGAAATTGAATGGCGAACAGGTTAGGTTTGTTTCGGTTTGGTTGGCTGACCTTTTTTTTTTTTTTTTTTTAGACACCGTTACATACAAAATTACATCGTTAGATAGAAAATTGAACGGCAAATCTAAAACTATATCAATATTGAAGATTGGTTAACATTTGACTGAGATATGGGCGTTTATAATGTTGGAACATTTACATCGATAACTCGAAACAAATTACACCATTAGATAGGAAATTGAATGGCGAACAGGTTAGGTTTGTTTCGGTTTGGTTGGCTGACCTTTTTTTTTTTTTTTTTTTAGACACCGTTACATACAAAATTACATCGTTAGATAGAAAATTGAACGGCAAATCTAAAACTATATCAATATTGAAGATTGGTTAACATTTGACTGAGATATGGGCGTTTATAATGTTGGAACGTTTACATCGATTACTCAAAAACTAGTCGATTTATTTAAAAAAAATTACATCGTTAGATAGAAAATTGAACGGCGAATCTAAAACTATATCAATATTGAAGATTGGTTAACATTTGACTGAGATATGAGCGTTTATAATGTCGGAACATTTACATCGATAACTCGAAACAAATTACACCATTAGATAGGAAATTGAATGGCGAACAGGGTAGGTTAGTTTCGGTTTGGTTGGCTGACCTTTTTTTTTTTTTTTTTTTTAGACACCGTTACATACAAAATTACATCGTTAGATAGAAAATTGAACGGCAAATCTAAAACTATATCAATATTGAAGATTGGTTAACATTTGACTGAGATATGGGCGTTTATAATGTTGGAACGTTTACATCGATTACTCAAAAACTAGTCGATTTATTTAAAAAAAATTACATCGTTAGATAGAAAATTGAACGGCGAATCTAAAACTATATCAATATTGAAGATTGGTTAACATTTGACTGAGATATGAGCGTTTATAATGTTGGAACGTTTACATCGATAACTCGAAACAAATTACACCATTAGATAGGAAATTGAATGGCGAACAGGGTAGGTTTGTTTCGGTTTGGTTGGCTGACCTTTTTTTTTTTTTTTTTTTTAGACACCGTTACATACAAAATTACATCGTTAGATAGAAAATTGAACGGCGAATCTAAAACTATATCAATATTGAAGATTGGTTAACATTTGACTGAGATATGAGCGTTTATAATGTTGGAACGTTTACATCGATAACTCGAAACAAATTACACCATTAGATAGGAAATTGAATGGCGAACAGGGTAGGTTAGTTTCGGTTTGGTTGGCTGACCTTTTTTTTTTTTTTTTTTTTAGACACCGTTACATACAAAATTACATCGTTAGATAGAAAATTGAACGGCGAATCTAAAACTATATCAATATTGAAGATTGGTTAACATTTGACTGAGATATGGGCGTTTATAATGTTGGAACGTTTACATCGATTACTCAAAAACTAGTCGATTTATTTAAAAAAAATTACATCGTTAGATAGAAAATTGAACGGCGAATCTAAAACTATATCAATATTGAAGATTGGTTAACATTTGACTGAGATATGGGCGTTTATAATGTTGGAACATTTACATCGATAACTCGAAACAAATTACACCATTAGATAGGAAATTGAATGGCGAACAGGTTAGGTTTGTTTCGGTTTGGTTGGCTGACCTTTTTTTTTTTTTTTTTTTTAGACACCGTTACATACAAAATTACATCGTTAGATAGAAAATTGAACGGCAAATCTAAAACTATATCAATATTGAAGATTGGTTAACATTTGACTGAGATATGGGCGTTTATAATGTTGGAACATTTACATCGATAACTCGAAACAAATTACACCATTAGATAGGAAATTGAATGGCGAACAGGTTAGGTTTGTTTCGGTTTGGTTGGCTGACCTTTTTTTTTTTTTTTTTTTAGACACCGTTACATACAAAATTACATCGTTAGATAGAAAATTGAACGGCAAATCTAAAACTATATCAATATTGAAGATTGGTTAACATTTGACTGAGATATGGGCGTTTATAATGTTGGAACATTTACATCGATAACTCGAAACAAATTACACCATTAGATAGGAAATTGAATGGCGAACAGGTTAGGTTTGTTTCGGTTTGGTTGGCTGACCTTTTTTTTTTTTTTTTTTTTAGACACCGTTACATACAAAATTACATCGTTAGATAGAAAATTGAACGGCAAATCTAAAACTATATCAATATTGAAGATTGGTTAACATTTGACTGAGATATGGGCGTTTATAATGTTGGAACATTTACATCGATAACTCGAAACAAATTACACCATTAGATAGGAAATTGAATGGCGAACAGGTTAGGTTTGTTTCGGTTTGGTTGGCTGACCTTTTTTTTTTTTTTTTTTTAGACACCGTTACATACAAAATTACATCGTTAGATAGAAAATTGAACGGCAAATCTAAAACTATATCAATATTGAAGATTGGTTAACATTTGACTGAGATATGGGCGTTTATAATGTTGGAACATTTACATCGATAACTCGAAACAAATTACACCATTAGATAGGAAATTGAATGGCGAACAGGTTAGGTTTGTTTCGGTTTGGTTGGCTGACCTTTTTTTTTTTTTTTTTTTAGACACCGTTACATACAAAATTACATCGTTAGATAGAAAATTGAACGGCAAATCTAAAACTATATCAATATTGAAGATTGGTTAACATTTGACTGAGATATGGGCGTTTATAATGTTGGAACATTTACATCGATAACTCGAAACAAATTACACCATTAGATAGGAAATTGAATGGCGAACAGGTTAGGTTTGTTTCGGTTTGGTTGGCTGACCTTTTTTTTTTTTTTTTTTTAGACACCGTTACATACAAAATTACATCGTTAGATAGAAAATTGAACGGCAAATCTAAAACTATATCAATATTGAAGATTGGTTAACATTTGACTGAGATATGGGCGTTTATAATGTTGGAACATTTACATCGATAACTCGAAACAAATTACACCATTAGATAGGAAATTGAATGGCGAACAGGTTAGGTTTGTTTCGGTTTGGTTGGCTGACCTTTTTTTTTTTTTTTTTTTAGACACCGTTACATACAAAATTACATCGTTAGATAGAAAATTGAACGGCAAATCTAAAACTATATCAATATTGAAGATTGGTTAACATTTGACTGAGATATGGGCGTTTATAATGTTGGAACATTTACATCGATAACTCGAAACAAATTACACCATTAGATAGGAAATTGAATGGCGAACAGGTTAGGTTTGTTTCGGTTTGGTTGGCTGACCTTTTTTTTTTTTTTTTTTTAGACACCGTTACATACAAAATTACATCGTTAGATAGAAAATTGAACGGCAAATCTAAAACTATATCAATATTGAAGATTGGTTAACATTTGACTGAGATATGGGCGTTTATAATGTTGGAACGTTTACATCGATTACTCAAAAACTAGTCGATTTATTTAAAAAAAATTACATCGTTAGATAGAAAATTGAACGGCGAATCTAAAACTATATCAATATTGAAGATTGGTTAACATTTGACTGAGATATGAGCGTTTATAATGTCGGAACATTTACATCGATAACTCGAAACAAATTACACCATTAGATAGGAAATTGAATGGCGAACAGGTTAGGTTTGTTTCGGTTTGGTTGGCTGACCTTTTTTTTTTTTTTTTTTTAGACACCGTTACATACAAAATTACATCGTTAGATAGAAAATTGAACGGCAAATCTAAAACTATATCAATATTGAAGATTGGTTAACATTTGACTGAGATATGGGCGTTTATAATGTTGGAACATTTACATCGATAACTCGAAACAAATTACACCATTAGATAGGAAATTGAATGGCGAACAGGTTAGGTTTGTTTCGGTTTGGTTGGCTGACCTTTTTTTTTTTTTTTTTTTAGACACCGTTACATACAAAATTACATCGTTAGATAGAAAATTGAACGGCAAATCTAAAACTATATCAATATTGAAGATTGGTTAACATTTGACTGAGATATGGGCGTTTATAATGTTGGAACGTTTACATCGATTACTCAAAAACTAGTCGATTTATTTAAAAAAAATTACATCGTTAGATAGAAAATTGAACGGCGAATCTAAAACTATATCAATATTGAAGATTGGTTAACATTTGACTGAGATATGAGCGTTTATAATGTCGGAACATTTACATCGATAACTCGAAACAAATTACACCATTAGATAGGAAATTGAATGGCGAACAGGGTAGGTTAGTTTCGGTTTGGTTGGCTGACCTTTTTTTTTTTTTTTTTTTTAGACACCGTTACATACAAAATTACATCGTTAGATAGAAAATTGAACGGCGAATCTAAAACTATATCAATATTGAAGATTGGTTAACATTTGACTGAGATATGAGCGTTTATAATGTCGGAACATTTACATCGATAACTCGAAACAAATTACACCATTAGATAGGAAATTGAATGGCGAACAGGGTAGGTTAGTTTCGGTTTGGTTGGCTGACCTTTTTTTTTTTTTTTTTTTTAGACACCGTTACATACAAAATTACATCGTTAGATAGAAAATTGAACGGCAAATCTAAAACTATATCAATATTGAAGATTGGTTAACATTTGACTGAGATATGGGCGTTTATAATGTTGGAACGTTTACATCGATTACTCAAAAACTAGTCGATTTATTTAAAAAAAATTACATCGTTAGATAGAAAATTGAACGGCGAATCTAAAACTATATCAATATTGAAGATTGGTTAACATTTGACTGAGATATGAGCGTTTATAATGTTGGAACGTTTACATCGATAACTCGAAACAAATTACACCATTAGATAGGAAATTGAATGGCGAACAGGGTAGGTTAGTTTCGGTTTGGTTGGCTGACCTTTTTTTTTTTTTTTTTTTTAGACACCGTTACATACAAAATTACATCGTTAGATAGAAAATTGAACGGCGAATCTAAAACTATATCAATATTGAAGATTGGTTAACATTTGACTGAGATATGAGCGTTTATAATGTTGGAACGTTTACATCGATAACTCGAAACAAATTACACCATTAGATAGGAAATTGAATGGCGAACAGGGTAGGTTAGTTTCGGTTTGGTTGGCTGACCTTTTTTTTTTTTTTTTTTTTAGACACCGTTACATACAAAATTACATCGTTAGATAGAAAATTGAACGGCGAATCTAAAACTATATCAATATTGAAGATTGGTTAACATTTGACTGAGATATGGGCGTTTATAATGTTGGAACGTTTACATCGATTACTCAAAAACTAGTCGATTTATTTAAAAAAAATTACATCGTTAGATAGAAAATTGAACGGCGAATCTAAAACTATATCAATATTGAAGATTGGTTAACATTTGACTGAGATATGGGCGTTTATAATGTTGGAACATTTACATCGATAACTCGAAACAAATTACACCATTAGATAGGAAATTGAATGGCGAACAGGTTAGGTTTGTTTCGGTTTGGTTGGCTGACCTTTTTTTTTTTTTTTTTTTTAGACACCGTTACATACAAAATTACATCGTTAGATAGAAAATTGAACGGCAAATCTAAAACTATATCAATATTGAAGATTGGTTAACATTTGACTGAGATATGGGCGTTTATAATGTTGGAACATTTACATCGATAACTCGAAACAAATTACACCATTAGATAGGAAATTGAATGGCGAACAGGTTAGGTTTGTTTCGGTTTGGTTGGCTGACCTTTTTTTTTTTTTTTTTTTAGACACCGTTACATACAAAATTACATCGTTAGATAGAAAATTGAACGGCAAATCTAAAACTATATCAATATTGAAGATTGGTTAACATTTGACTGAGATATGGGCGTTTATAATGTTGGAACATTTACATCGATAACTCGAAACAAATTACACCATTAGATAGGAAATTGAATGGCGAACAGGTTAGGTTTGTTTCGGTTTGGTTGGCTGACCTTTTTTTTTTTTTTTTTTTAGACACCGTTACATACAAAATTACATCGTTAGATAGAAAATTGAACGGCAAATCTAAAACTATATCAATATTGAAGATTGGTTAACATTTGACTGAGATATGGGCGTTTATAATGTTGGAACATTTACATCGATAACTCGAAACAAATTACACCATTAGATAGGAAATTGAATGGCGAACAGGTTAGGTTTGTTTCGGTTTGGTTGGCTGACCTTTTTTTTTTTTTTTTTTTAGACACCGTTACATACAAAATTACATCGTTAGATAGAAAATTGAACGGCAAATCTAAAACTATATCAATATTGAAGATTGGTTAACATTTGACTGAGATATGGGCGTTTATAATGTTGGAACGTTTACATCGATTACTCAAAAACTAGTCGATTTATTTAAAAAAAATTACATCGTTAGATAGAAAATTGAACGGCGAATCTAAAACTATATCAATATTGAAGATTGGTTAACATTTGACTGAGATATGAGCGTTTATAATGTCGGAACATTTACATCGATAACTCGAAACAAATTACACCATTAGATAGGAAATTGAATGGCGAACAGGGTAGGTTAGTTTCGGTTTGGTTGGCTGACCTTTTTTTTTTTTTTTTTTTTAGACACCGTTACATACAAAATTACATCGTTAGATAGAAAATTGAACGGCGAATCTAAAACTATATCAATATTGAAGATTGGTTAACATTTGACTGAGATATGGGCGTTTATAATGTTGGAACATTTACATCGATAACTCGAAACAAATTACACCATTAGATAGGAAATTGAATGGCGAACAGGTTAGGTTTGTTTCGGTTTGGTTGGCTGACCTTTTTTTTTTTTTTTTTTTTAGACACCGTTACATACAAAATTACATCGTTAGATAGAAAATTGAACGGCAAATCTAAAACTATATCAATATTGAAGATTGGTTAACATTTGACTGAGATATGGGCGTTTATAATGTTGGAACATTTACATCGATAACTCGAAACAAATTACACAATTAGATAGGAAATTGAATGGGGAACAGGTTAGGTTTGTTTCGGTTTGGTTGGCTGACCTTTTTTTTTTTTTTTTTTTTAGACACCGTTACATACAAAATTACATCGTTAGATAGAAAATTGAACGGCAAATCTAAAACTATATCAATATTGAAGATTGGTTAACATTTGACTGAGATATGGGCGTTTATAATGTTGGAACGTTTACATCGATTACTCAAAAACTAGTCGATTTATTTAAAAAAAATTACATCGTTAGATAGAAAATTGAACGGCGAATCTAAAACTATATCAATATTGAAGATTGGTTAACATTTGACTGAGATATGAGCGTTTATAATGTCGGAACGTTTACATCGATAACTCGAAACAAATTACACCATTAGATAGGAAATTGAATGGCGAACAGGGTAGGTTAGTTTCGGTTTGGTTGGCTGACCTTTTTTTTTTTTTTTTTTTTAGACACCGTTACATACAAAATTACATCGTTAGATAGAAAATTGAACGGCGAATCTAAAACTATATCAATATTGAAGATTGGTTAACATTTGACTGAGATATGAGCGTTTATAATGTTGGAACGTTTACATCGATAAGTCTTTAACTAGTCGATTTATTTAAAAAAAATTACATCGTTAGATAGAAAATTGAACGGCGAATCTAAAACTATATCAATATTGAAGATTGGTTAACATTTGACTGAGATATGAGCGTTTATAATGTCGGAACATTTACATCGATAACTCGAAACAAATTACACCATTAGATAGGAAATTGAATGGCGAACAGGGTAGGTTAGTTTCGGTTTGGTTGGCTGACCTTTTTTTTTTTTTTTTTTTTAGACACCGTTACATACAAAATTACATCGTTAGATAGAAAATTGAACGGCGAATCTAAAACTATATCAATATTGAAGATTGGTTAACATTTGACTGAGATATGGGCGTTTATAATGTTGGAACGTTTACATCGATTACTCAAAAACTAGTCGATTTATTTAAAAAAAATTACATCGTTAGATAGAAAATTGAACGGCGAATCTAAAACTATATCAATATTGAAGATTGGTTAACATTTGACTGAGATATGAGCGTTTATAATGTCGGAACATTTACATCGATAACTCGAAACAAATTACACCATTAGATAGGAAATTGAATGGCGAACAGGGTAGGTTAGTTTCGGTTTGGTTGGCTGACCTTTTTTTTTTTTTTTTTTTTAGACACCGTTACATACAAAATTACATCGTTAGATAGAAAATTGAACGGCGAATCTAAAACTATATCAATATTGAAGATTGGTTAACATTTGACTGAGATATGGGCGTTTATAATGTTGGAACATTTACATCGATAACTCGAAACAAATTACACCATTAGATAGGAAATTGAATGGCGAACAGGTTAGGTTTGTTTCGGTTTGGTTGGCTGACCTTTTTTTTTTTTTTTTTTTTAGACACCGTTACATACAAAATTACATCGTTAGATAGAAAATTGAACGGCAAATCTAAAACTATATCAATATTGAAGATTGGTTAACATTTGACTGAGATATGGGCGTTTATAATGTTGGAACATTTACATCGATAACTCGAAACAAATTACACCATTAGATAGGAAATTGAATGGCGAACAGGTTAGGTTTGTTTCGGTTTGGTTGGCTGACCTTTTTTTTTTTTTTTTTTTAGACACCGTTACATACAAAATTACATCGTTAGATAGAAAATTGAACGGCAAATCTAAAACTATATCAATATTGAAGATTGGTTAACATTTGACTGAGATATGGGCGTTTATAATGTTGGAACATTTACATCGATAACTCGAAACAAATTACACCATTAGATAGGAAATTGAATGGCGAACAGGTTAGGTTTGTTTCGGTTTGGTTGGCTGACCTTTTTTTTTTTTTTTTTTTAGACACCGTTACATACAAAATTACATCGTTAGATAGAAAATTGAACGGCAAATCTAAAACTATATCAATATTGAAGATTGGTTAACATTTGACTGAGATATGGGCGTTTATAATGTCGGAACATTTACATCGATAACTCGAAACAAATTACACCATTAGATAGGAAATTGAATGGCGAACAGGGTAGGTTAGTTTCGGTTTGGTTGGCTGACCTTTTTTTTTTTTTTTTTTTAGACACCGTTACATACAAAATTACATCGTTAGATAGAAAATTGAACGGCGAATCTAAAACTATATCAATATTGAAGATTGGTTAACATTTGACTGAGATATGGGCGTTTATAATGTTGGAACATTTACATCGATAACTCGAAACAAATTACACCATTAGATAGGAAATTGAATGGCGAACAGGTTAGGTTTGTTTCGGTTTGGTTGGCTGACCTTTTTTTTTTTTTTTTTTTTAGACACCGTTACATACAAAATTACATCGTTAGATAGAAAATTGAACGGCAAATCTAAAACTATATCAATATTGAAGATTGGTTAACATTTGACTGAGATATGGGCGTTTATAATGTTGGAACATTTACATCGATAACTCGAAACAAATTACACCATTAGATAGGAAATTGAATGGCGAACAGGTTAGGTTTGTTTCGGTTTGGTTGGCTGACCTTTTTTTTTTTTTTTTTTTAGACACCGTTACATACAAAATTACATCGTTAGATAGAAAATTGAACGGCAAATCTAAAACTATATCAATATTGAAGATTGGTTAACATTTGACTGAGATATGGGCGTTTATAATGTTGGAACATTTACATCGATAACTCGAAACAAATTACACAATTAGATAGGAAATTGAATGGCGAACAGGTTAGGTTTGTTTCGGTTTGGTTGGCTGACCTTTTTTTTTTTTTTTTTTTTAGACACCGTTACATACAAAATTACATCGTTAGATAGAAAATTGAACGGCAAATCTAAAACTATATCAATATTGAAGATTGGTTAACATTTGACTGAGATATGGGCGTTTATAATGTTGGAACGTTTACATCGATTACTCAAAAACTAGTCGATTTATTTAAAAAAAATTACATCGTTAGATAGAAAATTGAACGGCGAATTTAAAACTATATCAATATTGAAGATTGGTTAACATTTGACTGAGATATGAGCGTTTATAATGTCGGAACATTTACATCGATAACTCGAAACAAATTACACCATTAGATAGGAAATTGAATGGCGAACAGGGTAGGTTAGTTTCGGTTTGGTTGGCTGACCTTTTTTTTTTTTTTTTTTTTAGACACCGTTACATACAAAATTACATCGTTAGATAGAAAATTGAACGGCGAATCTAAAACTATATCAATATTGAAGATTGGTTAACATTTGACTGAGATATGAGCGTTTATAATGTTGGAACGTTTACATCGATAAGTCTTTAACTAGTCGATTTATTTAAAAAAAATTACATCGTTAGATAGAAAATTGAACGGCGAATCTAAAACTATATCAATATTGAAGATTGGTTAACATTTGACTGAGATATGAGCGTTTATAATGTCGGAACATTTACATCGATAACTCGAAACAAATTACACCATTAGATAGGAAATTGAATGGCGAACAGGGTAGGTTAGTTTCGGTTTGGTTGGCTGACCTTTTTTTTTTTTTTTTTTTTAGACACCGTTACATACAAAATTACATCGTTAGATAGAAAATTGAACGGCGAATCTAAAACTATATCAATATTGAAGATTGGTTAACATTTGACTGAGATATGGGCGTTTATAATGTTGGAACGTTTACATCGATTACTCAAAAACTAGTCGATTTATTTAAAAAAAATTACATCGTTAGATAGAAAATTGAACGGCGAATCTAAAACTATATCAATATTGAAGATTGGTTAACATTTGACTGAGATATGAGCGTTTATAATGTCGGAACATTTACATCGATAACTCGAAACAAATTACACCATTAGATAGGAAATTGAATGGCGAACAGGGTAGGTTAGTTTCGGTTTGGTTGGCTGACCTTTTTTTTTTTTTTTTTTTTAGACACCGTTACATACAAAATTACATCGTTAGATAGAAAATTGAACGGCGAATCTAAAACTATATCAATATTGAAGATTGGTTAACATTTGACTGAGATATGGGCGTTTATAATGTTGGAACATTTACATCGATAACTCGAAACAAATTACACCATTAGATAGGAAATTGAATGGCGAACAGGTTAGGTTTGTTTCGGTTTGGTTGGCTGACCTTTTTTTTTTTTTTTTTTTTTGACACCGTTACATACAAAATTACATCGTTAGATAGAAAATTGAACGGCAAATCTAAAACTATATCAATATTGAAGATTGGTTAACATTTGACTGAGATATGGGCGTTTATAATGTTGGAACATTTACATCGATAACTCGAAACAAATTACACCATTAGATAGGAAATTGAATGGCGAACAGGTTAGGTTTGTTTCGGTTTGGTTGGCTGACCTTTTTTTTTTTTTTTTTTTAGACACCGTTACATACAAAATTACATCGTTAGATAGAAAATTGAACGGCAAATCTAAAACTATATCAATATTGAAGATTGGTTAACATTTGACTGAGATATGGGCGTTTATAATGTTGGAACATTTACATCGATAACTCGAAACAAATTACACCATTAGATAGGAAATTGAATGGCGAACAGGTTAGGTTTGTTTCGGTTTGGTTGGCTGACCTTTTTTTTTTTTTTTTTTTAGACACCGTTACATACAAAATTACATCGTTAGATAGAAAATTGAACGGCAAATCTAAAACTATATCAATATTGAAGATTGGTTAACATTTGACTGAGATATGGGCGTTTATAATGTCGGAACATTTACATCGATAACTCGAAACAAATTACACCATTAGATAGGAAATTGAATGGCGAACAGGGTAGGTTAGTTTCGGTTTGGTTGGCTGACCTTTTTTTTTTTTTTTTTTTAGACACCGTTACATACAAAATTACATCGTTAGATAGAAAATTGAACGGCGAATCTAAAACTATATCAATATTGAAGATTGGTTAACATTTGACTGAGATATGGGCGTTTATAATGTTGGAACATTTACATCGATAACTCGAAACAAATTACACCATTAGATAGGAAATTGAATGGCGAACAGGTTAGGTTTGTTTCGGTTTGGTTGGCTGACCTTTTTTTTTTTTTTTTTTTTAGACACCGTTACATACAAAATTACATCGTTAGATAGAAAATTGAACGGCAAATCTAAAACTATATCAATATTGAAGATTGGTTAACATTTGACTGAGATATGGGCGTTTATAATGTTGGAACATTTACATCGATAACTCGAAACAAATTACACCATTAGATAGGAAATTGAATGGCGAACAGGTTAGGTTTGTTTCGGTTTGGTTGGCTGACCTTTTTTTTTTTTTTTTTTTAGACACCGTTACATACAAAATTACATCGTTAGATAGAAAATTGAACGGCAAATCTAAAACTATATCAATATTGAAGATTGGTTAACATTTGACTGAGATATGGGCGTTTATAATGTTGGAACATTTACATCGATAACTCGAAACAAATTACACCATTAGATAGGAAATTGAATGGCGAACAGGTTAGGTTTGTTTCGGTTTGGTTGGCTGACCTTTTTTTTTTTTTTTTTTTAGACACCGTTACATACAAAATTACATCGTTAGATAGAAAATTGAACGGCAAATCTAAAACTATATCAATATTGAAGATTGGTTAACATTTGACTGAGATATGGGCGTTTATAATGTTGGAACATTTACATCGATAACTCGAAACAAATTACACCATTAGATAGGAAATTGAATGGCGAACAGGTTAGGTTTGTTTCGGTTTGGTTGGCTGACCTTTTTTTTTTTTTTTTTTTTAGACACCGTTACATACAAAATTACATCGTTAGATAGAAAATTGAACGGCAAATCTAAAACTATATCAATATTGAAGATTGGTTAACATTTGACTGAGATATGGGCGTTTATAATGTTGGAACATTTACATCGATAACTCGAAACAAATTACACCATTAGATAGGAAATTGAATGGCGAACAGGTTAGGTTTGTTTCGGTTTGGTTGGCTGACCTTTTTTTTTTTTTTTTTTTTAGACACCGTTACATACAAAATTACATCGTTAGATAGAAAATTGAACGGCAAATCTAAAACTATATCAATATTGAAGATTGGTTAACATTTGACTGAGATATGGGCGTTTATAATGTTGGAACATTTACATCGATAACTCGAAACAAATTACACCATTAGATAGGAAATTGAATGGCGAACAGGTTAGGTTTGTTTCGGTTTGGTTGGCTGACCTTTTTTTTTTTTTTTTTTTAGACACCGTTACATACAAAATTACATCGTTAGATAGAAAATTGAACGGCAAATCTAAAACTATATCAATATTGAAGATTGGTTAACATTTGACTGAGATATGGGCGTTTATAATGTTGGAACATTTACATCGATAACTCGAAACAAATTACACCATTAGATAGGAAATTGAATGGCGAACAGGTTAGGTTTGTTTCGGTTTGGTTGGCTGACCTTTTTTTTTTTTTTTTTTTAGACACCGTTACATACAAAATTACATCGTTAGATAGAAAATTGAACGGCAAATCTAAAACTATATCAATATTGAAGATTGGTTAACATTTGACTGAGATATGGGCGTTTATAATGTTGGAACGTTTACATCGATTACTCAAAAACTAGTCGATTTATTTAAAAAAAATTACATCGTTAGATAGAAAATTGAACGGCGAATCTAAAACTATATCAATATTGAAGATTGGTTAACATTTGACTGAGATATGAGCGTTTATAATGTCGGAACATTTACATCGATAACTCGAAACAAATTACACCATTAGATAGGAAATTGAATGGCGAACAGGGTAGGTTAGTTTCGGTTTGGTTGGCTGACCTTTTTTTTTTTTTTTTTTTTAGACACCGTTACATACAAAATTACATCGTTAGATAGAAAATTGAACGGCGAATCTAAAACTATATCAATATTGAAGATTGGTTAACATTTGACTGAGATATGAGCGTTTATAATGTCGGAACATTTACATCGATAACTCGAAACAAATTACACCATTAGATAGGAAATTGAATGGCGAACAGGGTAGGTTAGTTTCGGTTTGGTTGGCTGACCTTTTTTTTTTTTTTTTTTTTAGACACCGTTACATACAAAATTACATCGTTAGATAGAAAATTGAACGGCAAATCTAAAACTATATCAATATTGAAGATTGGTTAACATTTGACTGAGATATGGGCGTTTATAATGTTGGAACGTTTACATCGATTACTCAAAAACTAGTCGATTTATTTAAAAAAAATTACATCGTTAGATAGAAAATTGAACGGCGAATCTAAAACTATATCAATATTGAAGATTGGTTAACATTTGACTGAGATATGAGCGTTTATAATGTTGGAACGTTTACATCGATAACTCGAAACAAATTACACCATTAGATAGGAAATTGAATGGCGAACAGGGTAGGTTAGTTTCGGTTTGGTTGGCTGACCTTTTTTTTTTTTTTTTTTTTAGACACCGTTACATACAAAATTACATCGTTAGATAGAAAATTGAACGGCGAATCTAAAACTATATCAATATTGAAGATTGGTTAACATTTGACTGAGATATGAGCGTTTATAATGTTGGAACGTTTACATCGATAACTCGAAACAAATTACACCATTAGATAGGAAATTGAATGGCGAACAGGGTAGGTTAGTTTCGGTTTGGTTGGCTGACCTTTTTTTTTTTTTTTTTTTTAGACACCGTTACATACAAAATTACATCGTTAGATAGAAAATTGAACGGCAAATCTAAAACTATATCAATATTGAAGATTGGTTAACATTTGACTGAGATATGGGCGTTTATAATGTTGGAACGTTTACATCGATTACTCAAAAACTAGTCGATTTATTTAAAAAAAATTACATCGTTAGATAGAAAATTGAACGGCGAATCTAAAACTATATCAATATTGAAGATTGGTTAACATTTGACTGAGATATGAGCGTTTATAATGTCGGAACATTTACATCGATAACTCGAAACAAATTACACCATTAGATAGGAAATTGAATGGCGAACAGGGTAGGTTAGTTTCGGTTTGGTTGGCTGACCTTTTTTTTTTTTTTTTTTTTAGACACCGTTACATACAAAATTACATCGTTAGATAGAAAATTGAACGGCAAATCTAAAACTATATCAATATTGAAGATTGGTTAACATTTGACTGAGATATGAGCGTTTATAATGTTGGAACATTTACATCGATAACTCGAAACAAATTACACCATTAGATAGGAAATTGAATGGCGAACAGGTTAGGTTTGTTTCGGTTTGGTTGGCTGACCTTTTTTTTTTTTTTTTTTTAGACACCGTTACATACAAAATTACATCGTTAGATAGAAAATTGAACGGCAAATCTAAAACTATATCAATATTGAAGATTGGTTAACATTTGACTGAGATATGGGCGTTTATAATGTTGGAACATTTACATCGATAACTCGAAACAAATTACACCATTAGATAGGAAATTGAATGGCGAACAGGTTAGGTTTGTTTCGGTTTGGTTGGCTGACCTTTTTTTTTTTTTTTTTTTAGACACCGTTACATACAAAATTACATCGTTAGATAGAAAATTGAACGGCAAATCTAAAACTATATCAATATTGAAGATTGGTTAACATTTGACTGAGATATGGGCGTTTATAATGTTGGAACATTTACATCGATAACTCGAAACAAATTACACCATTAGATAGGAAATTGAATGGCGAACAGGTTAGGTTTGTTTCGGTTTGGTTGGCTGACCTTTTTTTTTTTTTTTTTTTAGACACCGTTACATACAAAATTACATCGTTAGATAGAAAATTGAACGGCAAATCTAAAACTATATCAATATTGAAGATTGGTTAACATTTGACTGAGATATGGGCGTTTATAATGTTGGAACGTTTACATCGATTACTCAAAAACTAGTCGATTTATTTAAAAAAAATTACATCGTTAGATAGAAAATTGAACGGCGAATCTAAAACTATATCAATATTGAAGATTGGTTAACATTTGACTGAGATATGAGCGTTTATAATGTCGGAACATTTACATCGATAACTCGAAACAAATTACACCATTAGATAGGAAATTGAATGGCGAACAGGGTAGGTTAGTTTCGGTTTGGTTGGCTGACCTTTTTTTTTTTTTTTTTTTTAGACACCGTTACATACAAAATTACATCGTTAGATAGAAAATTGAACGGCGAATCTAAAACTATATCAATATTGAAGATTGGTTAACATTTGACTGAGATATGGGCGTTTATAATGTTGGAACATTTACATCGATAACTCGAAACAAATTACACCATTAGATAGGAAATTGAATGGCGAACAGGTTAGGTTTGTTTCGGTTTGGTTGGCTGACCTTTTTTTTTTTTTTTTTTTTAGACACCGTTACATACAAAATTACATCGTTAGATAGAAAATTGAACGGCAAATCTAAAACTATATCAATATTGAAGATTGGTTAACATTTGACTGAGATATGGGCGTTTATAATGTTGGAACATTTACATCGATAACTCGAAACAAATTACACAATTAGATAGGAAATTGAATGGCGAACAGGTTAGGTTTGTTTCGGTTTGGTTGGCTGACCTTTTTTTTTTTTTTTTTTTAGACACCGTTACATACAAAATTACATCGTTAGATAGAAAATTGAACGGCAAATCTAAAACTATATCAATATTGAAGATTGGTTAACATTTGACTGAGATATGGGCGTTTATAATGTTGGAACGTTTACATCGATTACTCAAAAACTAGTCGATTTATTTAAAAAAAATTACATCGTTAGATAGAAAATTGAACGGCGAATCTAAAACTATATCAATATTGAAGATTGGTTAACATTTGACTGAGATATGAGCGTTTATAATGTCGGAACATTTACATCGATAACTCGAAACAAATTACACCATTAGATAGGAAATTGAATGGCGAACAGGGTAGGTTAGTTTCGGTTTGGTTGGCTGACCTTTTTTTTTTTTTTTTTTTTAGACACCGTTACATACAAAATTACATCGTTAGATAGAAAATTGAACGGCGAATCTAAAACTATATCAATATTGAAGATTGGTTAACATTTGACTGAGATATGAGCGTTTATAATGTTGGAACGTTTACATCGATAAGTCTTTAACTAGTCGATTTATTTAAAAAAAATTACATCGTTAGATAGAAAATTGAACGGCGAATCTAAAACTATATCAATATTGAAGATTGGTTAACATTTGACTGAGATATGAGCGTTTATAATGTCGGAACATTTACATCGATAACTCGAAACAAATTACACCATTAGATAGGAAATTGAATGGCGAACAGGGTAGGTTAGTTTCGGTTTGGTTGGCTGACCTTTTTTTTTTTTTTTTTTTTAGACACCGTTACATACAAAATTACATCGTTAGATAGAAAATTGAACGGCGAATCTAAAACTATATCAATATTGAAGATTGGTTAACATTTGACTGAGATATGGGCGTTTATAATGTTGGAACGTTTACATCGATTACTCAAAAACTAGTCGATTTATTTAAAAAAAATTACATCGTTAGATAGAAAATTGAACGGCGAATCTAAAACTATATCAATATTGAAGATTGGTTAACATTTGACTGAGATATGAGCGTTTATAATGTCGGAACATTTACATCGATAACTCGAAACAAATTACACCATTAGATAGGAAATTGAATGGCGAACAGGGTAGGTTAGTTTCGGTTTGGTTGGCTGACCTTTTTTTTTTTTTTTTTTTTAGACACCGTTACATACAAAATTACATCGTTAGATAGAAAATTGAACGGCGAATCTAAAACTATATCAATATTGAAGATTGGTTAACATTTGACTGAGATATGGGCGTTTATAATGTTGGAACATTTACATCGATAACTCGAAACAAATTACACCATTAGATAGGAAATTGAATGGCGAACAGGTTAGGTTTGTTTCGGTTTGGTTGGCTGACCTTTTTTTTTTTTTTTTTTTTAGACACCGTTACATACAAAATTACATCGTTAGATAGAAAATTGAACGGCAAATCTAAAACTATATCAATATTGAAGATTGGTTAACATTTGACTGAGATATGGGCGTTTATAATGTTGGAACATTTACATCGATAACTCGAAACAAATTACACCATTAGATAGGAAATTGAATGGCGAACAGGTTAGGTTTGTTTCGGTTTGGTTGGCTGACCTTTTTTTTTTTTTTTTTTTAGACACCGTTACATACAAAATTACATCGTTAGATAGAAAATTGAACGGCAAATCTAAAACTATATCAATATTGAAGATTGGTTAACATTTGACTGAGATATGGGCGTTTATAATGTTGGAACATTTACATCGATAACTCGAAACAAATTACACCATTAGATAGGAAATTGAATGGCGAACAGGTTAGGTTTGTTTCGGTTTGGTTGGCTGACCTTTTTTTTTTTTTTTTTTTAGACACCGTTACATACAAAATTACATCGTTAGATAGAAAATTGAACGGCAAATCTAAAACTATATCAATATTGAAGATTGGTTAACATTTGACTGAGATATGGGCGTTTATAATGTTGGAACATTTACATCGATAACTCGAAACAAATTACACCATTAGATAGGAAATTGAATGGCGAACAGGTTAGGTTTGTTTCGGTTTGGTTGGCTGACCTTTTTTTTTTTTTTTTTTTAGACACCGTTACATACAAAATTACATCGTTAGATAGAAAATTGAACGGCAAATCTAAAACTATATCAATATTGAAGATTGGTTAACATTTGACTGAGATATGGGCGTTTATAATGTTGGAACGTTTACATCGATTACTCAAAAACTAGTCGATTTATTTAAAAAAAATTACATCGTTAGATAGAAAATTGAACGGCGAATCTAAAACTATATCAATATTGAAGATTGGTTAACATTTGACTGAGATATGAGCGTTTATAATGTCGGAACATTTACATCGATAACTCGAAACAAATTACACCATTAGATAGGAAATTGAATGGCGAACAGGGTAGGTTAGTTTCGGTTTGGTTGGCTGACCTTTTTTTTTTTTTTTTTTTTAGACACCGTTACATACAAAATTACATCGTTAGATAGAAAATTGAACGGCGAATCTAAAACTATATCAATATTGAAGATTGGTTAACATTTGACTGAGATATGGGCGTTTATAATGTTGGAACATTTACATCGATAACTCGAAACAAATTACACCATTAGATAGGAAATTGAATGGCGAACAGGTTAGGTTTGTTTCGGTTTGGTTGGCTGACCTTTTTTTTTTTTTTTTTTTTAGACACCGTTACATACAAAATTACATCGTTAGATAGAAAATTGAACGGCAAATCTAAAACTATATCAATATTGAAGATTGGTTAACATTTGACTGAGATATGGGCGTTTATAATGTTGGAACATTTACATCGATAACTCGAAACAAATTACACCATTAGATAGGAAATTGAATGGCGAACAGGTTAGGTTTGTTTCGGTTTGGTTGGCTGACCTTTTTTTTTTTTTTTTTTTAGACACCGTTACATACAAAATTACATCGTTAGATAGAAAATTGAACGGCAAATCTAAAACTATATCAATATTGAAGATTGGTTAACATTTGACTGAGATATGGGCGTTTATAATGTTGGAACATTTACATCGATAACTCGAAACAAATTACACCATTAGATAGGAAATTGAATGGCGAACAGGTTAGGTTTGTTTCGGTTTGGTTGGCTGACCTTTTTTTTTTTTTTTTTTTAGACACCGTTACATACAAAATTACATCGTTAGATAGAAAATTGAACGGCAAATCTAAAACTATATCAATATTGAAGATTGGTTAACATTTGACTGAGATATGGGCGTTTATAATGTTGGAACATTTACATCGATAACTCGAAACAAATTACACCATTAGATAGGAAATTGAATGGCGAACAGGTTAGGTTTGTTTCGGTTTGGTTGGCTGACCTTTTTTTTTTTTTTTTTTTAGACACCGTTACATACAAAATTACATCGTTAGATAGAAAATTGAACGGCAAATCTAAAACTATATCAATATTGAAGATTGGTTAACATTTGACTGAGATATGGGCGTTTATAATGTTGGAACGTTTACATCGATTACTCAAAAACTAGTCGATTTATTTAAAAAAAATTACATCGTTAGATAGAAAATTGAACGGCGAATCTAAAACTATATCAATATTGAAGATTGGTTAACATTTGACTGAGATATGGGCGTTTATAATGTTGGAACGTTTACATCGATTACTCAAAAACTAGTCGATTTATTTAAAAAAAATTACATCGTTAGATAGAAAATTGAACGGCGAATCTAAAACTATATCAATATTGAAGATTGGTTAACATTTGACTGAGATATGAGCGTTTATAATGTCGGAACATTTACATCGATAACTCGAAACAAATTACACCATTAGATAGGAAATTGAATGGCGAACAGGGTAGGTTAGTTTCGGTTTGGTTGGCTGACCTTTTTTTTTTTTTTTTTTTTAGACACCGTTACATACAAAATTACATCGTTAGATAGAAAATTGAACGGCGAATCTAAAACTATATCAATATTGAAGATTGGTTAACATTTGACTGAGATATGAGCGTTTATAATGTCGGAACATTTACATCGATAACTCGAAACAAATTACACCATTAGATAGGAAATTGAATGGCGAACAGGGTAGGTTAGTTTCGGTTTGGTTGGCTGACCTTTTTTTTTTTTTTTTTTTTAGACACCGTTACATACAAAATTACATCGTTAGATAGAAAATTGAACGGCGAATCTAAAACTATATCAATATTGAAGATTGGTTAACATTTGACTGAGATATGGGCGTTTATAATGTTGGAACGTTTACATCGATTACTCAAAAACTAGTCGATTTATTTAAAAAAAATTACATCGTTAGATAGAAAATTGAACGGCGAATCTAAAACTATATCAATATTGAAGATTGGTTAACATTTGACTGAGATATGAGCGTTTATAATGTCGGAACATTTACATCGATAACTCGAAACAAATTACACCATTAGATAGGAAATTGAATGGCGAACAGGGTAGGTTAGTTTCGGTTTGGTTGGCTGACCTTTTTTTTTTTTTTTTTTTTAGACACCGTTACATACAAAATTACATCGTTAGATAGAAAATTGAACGGCGAATCTAAAACTATATCAATATTGAAGATTGGTTAACATTTGACTGAGATATGGGCGTTTATAATGTTGGAACATTTACATCGATAACTCGAAACAAATTACACCATTAGATAGGAAATTGAATGGCGAACAGGTTAGGTTTGTTTCGGTTTGGTTGGCTGACCTTTTTTTTTTTTTTTTTTTAGACACCGTTACATACAAAATTACATCGTTAGATAGAAAATTGAACGGCAAATCTAAAACTATATCAATATTGAAGATTGGTTAACATTTGACTGAGATATGGGCGTTTATAATGTTGGAACGTTTACATCGATTACTCAAAAACTAGTCGATTTATTTAAAAAAAATTACATCGTTAGATAGAAAATTGAACGGCGAATCTAAAACTATATCAATATTGAAGATTGGTTAACATTTGACTGAGATATGAGCGTTTATAATGTCGGAACATTTACATCGATAACTCGAAACAAATTACACCATTAGATAGGAAATTGAATGGCGAACAGGGTAGGTTAGTTTCGGTTTGGTTGGCTGACCTTTTTTTTTTTTTTTTTTTTAGACACCGTTACATACAAAATTACATCGTTAGATAGAAAATTGAACGGCGAATCTAAAACTATATCAATATTGAAGATTGGTTAACATTTGACTGAGATATGGGCGTTTATAATGTTGGAACATTTACATCGATAACTCGAAACAAATTACACCATTAGATAGGAAATTGAATGGCGAACAGGTTAGGTTTGTTTCGGTTTGGTTGGCTGACCTTTTTTTTTTTTTTTTTTTTAGACACCGTTACATACAAAATTACATCGTTAGATAGAAAATTGAACGGCAAATCTAAAACTATATCAATATTGAAGATTGGTTAACATTTGACTGAGATATGGGCGTTTATAATGTTGGAACATTTACATCGATAACTCGAAACAAATTACACCATTAGATAGGAAATTGAATGGCGAACAGGTTAGGTTTGTTTCGGTTTGGTTGGCTGACCTTTTTTTTTTTTTTTTTTTAGACACCGTTACATACAAAATTACATCGTTAGATAGAAAATTGAACGGCAAATCTAAAACTATATCAATATTGAAGATTGGTTAACATTTGACTGAGATATGGGCGTTTATAATGTTGGAACATTTACATCGATAACTCGAAACAAATTACACCATTAGATAGGAAATTGAATGGCGAACAGGTTAGGTTTGTTTCGGTTTGGTTGGCTGACCTTTTTTTTTTTTTTTTTTTAGACACCGTTACATACAAAATTACATCGTTAGATAGAAAATTGAACGGCAAATCTAAAACTATATCAATATTGAAGATTGGTTAACATTTGACTGAGATATGGGCGTTTATAATGTTGGAACATTTACATCGATAACTCGAAACAAATTACACCATTAGATAGGAAATTGAATGGCGAACAGGTTAGGTTTGTTTCGGTTTGGTTGGCTGACCTTTTTTTTTTTTTTTTTTTAGACACCGTTACATACAAAATTACATCGTTAGATAGAAAATTGAACGGCAAATCTAAAACTATATCAATATTGAAGATTGGTTAACATTTGACTGAGATATGGGCGTTTATAATGTTGGAACGTTTACATCGATTACTCAAAAACTAGTCGATTTATTTAAAAAAAATTACATCGTTAGATAGAAAATTGAACGGCGAATCTAAAACTATATCAATATTGAAGATTGGTTAACATTTGACTGAGATATGGGCGTTTATAATGTTGGAACGTTTACATCGATTACTCAAAAACTAGTCGATTTATTTAAAAAAAATTACATCGTTAGATAGAAAATTGAACGGCGAATCTAAAACTATATCAATATTGAAGATTGGTTAACATTTGACTGAGATATGAGCGTTTATAATGTCGGAACATTTACATCGATAACTCGAAACAAATTACACCATTAGATAGGAAATTGAATGGCGAACAGGGTAGGTTAGTTTCGGTTTGGTTGGCTGACCTTTTTTTTTTTTTTTTTTTTAGACACCGTTACATACAAAATTACATCGTTAGATAGAAAATTGAACGGCGAATCTAAAACTATATCAATATTGAAGATTGGTTAACATTTGACTGAGATATGAGCGTTTATAATGTCGGAACATTTACATCGATAACTCGAAACAAATTACACCATTAGATAGGAAATTGAATGGCGAACAGGGTAGGTTAGTTTCGGTTTGGTTGGCTGACCTTTTTTTTTTTTTTTTTTTTAGACACCGTTACATACAAAATTACATCGTTAGATAGAAAATTGAACGGCGAATCTAAAACTATATCAATATTGAAGATTGGTTAACATTTGACTGAGATATGGGCGTTTATAATGTTGGAACATTTACATCGATAACTCGAAACAAATTACACCATTAGATAGGAAATTGAATGGCGAACAGGTTAGGTTTGTTTCGGTTTGGTTGGCTGACCTTTTTTTTTTTTTTTTTTTTAGACACCGTTACATACAAAATTACATCGTTAGATAGAAAATTGAACGGCAAATCTAAAACTATATCAATATTGAAGATTGGTTAACATTTGACTGAGATATGGGCGTTTATAATGTTGGAACATTTACATCGATAACTCGAAACAAATTACACCATTAGATAGGAAATTGAATGGCGAACAGGTTAGGTTTGTTTCGGTTTGGTTGGCTGACCTTTTTTTTTTTTTTTTTTTAAACACCGTTACATACAAAATTACATCGTTAGATAGAAAATTGAACGGCAAATCTAAAACTATATCAATATTGAAGATTGGTTAACATTTGACTGAGATATGGGCGTTTATAATGTTGGAACATTTACATCGATAACTCGAAACAAATTACACCATTAGATAGGAAATTGAATGGCGAACAGGTTAGGTTTGTTTCGGTTTGGTTGGCTGACCTTTTTTTTTTTTTTTTTTTAGACACCGTTACATACAAAATTACATCGTTAGATAGAAAATTGAACGGCAAATCTAAAACTATATCAATATTGAAGATTGGTTAACATTTGACTGAGATATGGGCGTTTATAATGTTGGAACATTTACATCGATAACTCGAAACAAATAACACCATTAGATAGGAAATTGAATGGCGAACAGGTTAGGTTTGTTTCGGTTTGGTTGGCTGACCTTTTTTTTTTTTTTTTTTTAGACACCGTTACATACAAAATTACATCGTTAGATAGAAAATTGAACGGCAAATCTAAAACTATATCAATATTGAAGATTGGTTAACATTTGACTGAGATATGGGCGTTTATAATGTTGGAACGTTTACATCGATTACTCAAAAACTAGTCGATTTATTTAAAAAAAATTACATCGTTAGATAGAAAATTGAACGGCGAATCTAAAACTATATCAATATTGAAGATTGGTTAACATTTGACTGAGATATGGGCGTTTATAATGTTGGAACGTTTACATCGATTACTCAAAAACTAGTCGATTTATTTAAAAAAAATTACATCGTTAGATAGAAAATTGAACGGCGAATCTAAAACTATATCAATATTGAAGATTGGTTAACATTTGACTGAGATATGAGCGTTTATAATGTTGGAACGTTTACATCGATAACTCGAAACAAATTACACCATTAGATAGGAAATTGAATGGCGAACAGGGTAGGTTAGTTTCGGTTTGGTTGGCTGACCTTTTTTTTTTTTTTTTTTTTAGACACCGTTACATACAAAATTACATCGTTAGATAGAAAATTGAACGGCGAATCTAAAACTATATCAATATTGAAGATTGGTTAACATTTGACTGAGATATGAGCGTTTATAATGTTGGTACATTTACATCGATAACTCGAAACAAATTACACCATTAGATAGGAAGTTGATTGGCGAACAGGTTAAGTTAGTTTCGGTTTGGTTGGCTGACCTTTTTTTTTTTTTTTTTTTTAGACACCGTTACATACAAAATTACACCGTTAGATAGAAAATTGAACGGCAAATCTAAAACTATATCAATATTGAAGATTGGTTAACATTTGACTGAGATATGGGCGTTTATAATGTTGGAACGTTTACACCGATTACTCAAAAACTAGTCGATTTATTTAAAAAAAATTACATCGTTAGATAGAAAATTGAACGGCGAATCTAAAACTATATCAATATTGAAGATTGGTTAACATTTGACTGAGATATGAGCGTTTATAATGTTGGAACGTTTACATCGATAACTCGAAACAAATTACACCATTAGATAGGAAATTGAATGGCGAACAGGGTAGGTTAGTTTCGGTTTGGTTGGCTGACCTTTTTTTTTTTTTTTTTTTTAGACACCGTTACATACAAAATTACATCGTTAGATAGAAAATTGAACGGCGAATCTAAAACTATATCAATATTGAAGATTGGTTAACATTTGACTGAGATATGAGCGTTTATAATGTTGGAACGTTTACATCGATAACTCGAAACAAATTACACCATTAGATAGGAAATTGAATGGCGAACAGGGTAGGTTAGTTTCGGTTTGGTTGGCTGACCTTTTTTTTTTTTTTTTTTTTAGACACCGTTACATACAAAATTACATCGTTAGATAGAAAATTGAACGGCGAATCTAAAACTATATCAATATTGAAGATTGGTTAACATTTGACTGAGATATGGGCGTTTATAATGTTGGAACGTTTACATCGATTACTCAAAAACTAGTCGATTTATTTAAAAAAAATTACATCGTTAGATAGAAAATTGAACGGCGAATCTAAAACTATATCAATATTGAAGATTGGTTAACATTTGACTGAGATATGAGCGTTTATAATGTTGGAACGTTTACATCGATAACTCGAAACAAATTACACCATTAGATAGGAAATTGAATGGCGAACAGGGTAGGTTAGTTTCGGTTTGGTTGGCTGACCTTTTTTTTTTTTTTTTTTTGAGACACCGTTACATACAAAATTACATCGTTAGATAGAAAATTGAACGGCGAATCTAAAACTATATCAATATTGAAGATTGGTTAACATTTGACTGAGATATGGGCGTTTATAATGTTGGAACATTTACATCGATAACTCGAAACAAATTACACCATTAGATAGGAAATTGAATGGCGAACAGGTTAGGTTTGTTTCGGTTTGGTTGGCTGACCTTTTTTTTTTTTTTTTTTTAGACACCGTTACATACAAAATTACATCGTTAGATAGAAAATTGAACGGCAAATCTAAAACTATATCAATATTGAAGATTGGTTAACATTTGACTGAGATATGGGCGTTTATAATGTTGGAACATTTACATCGATAACTCGAAACAAATTACACCATTAGATAGGAAATTGAATGGCGAACAGGGTAGGTTAGTTTCGGTTTGGTTGGCTGACCTTTTTTTTTTTTTTTTTTTTAGACACCGTTACATACAAAATTACATCGTTAGATAGAAAATTGAACGGCGAATCTAAAACTATATCAATATTGAAGATTGGTTAACATTTGACTGAGATATGGGCGTTTATAATGTTGGAACGTTTACATCGATTACTCAAAAACTAGTCGATTTATTTAAAAAAAATTACATCGTTAGATAGAAAATTGAACGGCGAATCTAAAACTATATCAATATTGAAGATTGGTTAACATTTGACTGAGATATGAGCGTTTATAATGTCGGAACATTTACATCGATAACTCGAAACAAATTACACCATTAGATAGGAAATTGAATGGCGAACAGGTTAGGTTTGTTTCGGTTTGGTTGGCTGACCTTTTTTTTTTTTTTTTTTTAGACACCGTTACATACAAAATTACATCGTTAGATAGAAAATTGAACGGCAAATCTAAAACTATATCAATATTGAAGATTGGTTAACATTTGACTGAGATATGGGCGTTTATAATGTTGGAACATTTACATCGATAACTCGAAACAAATTACACCATTAGATAGGAAATTGAATGGCGAACAGGTTAGGTTTGTTTCGGTTTGGTTGGCTGACCTTTTTTTTTTTTTTTTTTTAGACACCGTTACATACAAAATTACATCGTTAGATAGAAAATTGAACGGCAACTCTAAAACTATATCAATATTGAAGATTGGTTAACATTTGACTGAGATATGGGCGTTTATAATGTTGGAACGTTTACATCGATTACTCAAAAACTAGTCGATTTATTTAAAAAAAATTACATCGTTAGATAGAAAATTGAACGGCGAATCTAAAACTATATCAATATTGAAGATTGGTTAACATTTGACTGAGATATGAGCGTTTATAATGTCGGAACATTTACATCGATAACTCGAAACAAATTACACCATTAGATAGGAAATTGAATGGCGAACAGGGTAGGTTAGTTTCGGTTTGGTTGGCTGACCTTTTTTTTTTTTTTTTTTTTAGACACCGTTACATACAAAATTACATCGTTAGATAGAAAATTGAACGGCGAATCTAAAACTATATCAATATTGAAGATTGGTTAACATTTGACTGAGATATGGGCGTTTATAATGTTGGAACATTTACATCGATAACTCGAAACAAATTACACCATTAGATAGGAAATTGAATGGCGAACAGGTTAGGTTTGTTTCGGTTTGGTTGGCTGACCTTTTTTTTTTTTTTTTTTTTTGACACCGTTACATACAAAATTACATCGTTAGATAGAAAATTGAACGGCAAATCTAAAACTATATCAATATTGAAGATTGGTTAACATTTGACTGAGATATGGGCGTTTATAATGTTGGAACATTTACATCGATAACTCGAAACAAATTACACAATTAGATAGGAAATTGAATGGCGAACAGGTTAGGTTTGGTTCGGTTTGGTTGGCTGACCTTTTTTTTTTTTTTTTTTTAGCCACCGTTACATACAAAATTACATCGTTAGATAGAAAATTGAACGGCAAATCTAAAACTATATCAATATTGAAGATTGGTTAACATTTGACTGAGATATGGGCGTTTATAATGTTGGAACGTTTACATCGATTACTCAAAAACTAGTCGATTTATTTAAAAAAAATTACATCGTTAGATAGAAAATTGAACGGCGAATCTAAAACTATATCAATATTGAAGATTGGTTAACATTTGACTGAGATATGAGCGTTTATAATGTCGGAACATTTACATCGATAACTCGAAACAAATTACACCATTAGATAGGAAATTGAATGGCGAACAGGGTAGGTTAGTTTCGGTTTGGTTGGCTGACCTTTTTTTTTTTTTTTTTTTTAGACACCGTTACATACAAAATTACATCGTTAGATAGAAAATTGAACGGCGAATCTAAAACTATATCAATATTGAAGATTGGTTAACATTTGACTGAGATATGAGCGTTTATAATGTTGGAACGTTTACATCGATAAGTCTTTAACTAGTCGATTTATTTAAAAAAAATTACATCGTTAGATAGAAAATTGAACGGCGAATCTAAAACTATATCAATATTGAAGATTGGTTAACATTTGACTGAGATATGAGCGTTTATAATGTCGGAACATTTACATCGATAACTCGAAACAAATTACACCATTAGATAGGAAATTGAATGGCGAACAGGGTAGGTTAGTTTCGGTTTGGTTGGCTGACCTTTTTTTTTTTTTTTTTTTTAGACACCGTTACATACAAAATTACATCGTTAGATAGAAAATTGAACGGCGAATCTAAAACTATATCAATATTGAAGATTGGTTAACATTTGACTGAGATATGGGCGTTTATAATGTTGGAACGTTTACATCGATTACTCAAAAACTAGTCGATTTATTTAAAAAAAATTACATCGTTAGATAGAAAATTGAACGGCGAATCTAAAACTATATCAATATTGAAGATTGGTTAACATTTGACTGAGATATGAGCGTTTATAATGTCGGAACATTTACATCGATAACTCGAAACAAATTACACCATTAGATAGGAAATTGAATGGCGAACAGGGTAGGTTAGTTTCGGTTTGGTTGGCTGACCTTTTTTTTTTTTTTTTTTTTAGACACCGTTACATACAAAATTACATCGTTAGATAGAAAATTGAACGGCGAATCTAAAACTATATCAATATTGAAGATTGGTTAACATTTGACTGAGATATGGGCGTTTATAATGTTGGAACATTTACATCGATAACTCGAAACAAATTACACCATTAGATAGGAAATTGAATGGCGAACAGGTTAGGTTTGTTTCGGTTTGGTTGGCTGACCTTTTTTTTTTTTTTTTTTTTAGACACCGTTACATACAAAATTACATCGTTAGATAGAAAATTGAACGGCAAATCTAAAACTATATCAATATTGAAGATTGGTTAACATTTGACTGAGATATGGGCGTTTATAATGTTGGAACATTTACATCGATAACTCGAAACAAATTACACCATTAGATAGGAAATTGAATGGCGAACAGGTTAGGTTTGTTTCGGTTTGGTTGGCTGACCTTTTTTTTTTTTTTTTTTTAGACACCGTTACATACAAAATTACATCGTTAGATAGAAAATTGAACGGCAAATCTAAAACTATATCAATATTGAAGATTGGTTAACATTTGACTGAGATATGGGCGTTTATAATGTTGGAACATTTACATCGATAACTCGAAACAAATTACACCATTAGATAGGAAATTGAATGGCGAACAGGTTAGGTTTGTTTCGGTTTGGTTGGCTGACCTTTTTTTTTTTTTTTTTTTAGACACCGTTACATACAAAATTACATCGTTAGATAGAAAATTGAACGGCAAATCTAAAACTATATCAATATTGAAGATTGGTTAACATTTGACTGAGATATGGGCGTTTATAATGTTGGAACATTTACATCGATAACTCGAAACAAATTACACCATTAGATAGGAAATTGAATGGCGAACAGGTTAGGTTTGTTTCGGTTTGGTTGGCTGACCTTTTTTTTTTTTTTTTTTTAGACACCGTTACATACAAAATTACATCGTTAGATAGAAAATTGAACGGCAAATCTAAAACTATATCAATATTGAAGATTGGTTAACATTTGACTGAGATATGGGCGTTTATAATGTTGGAACGTTTACATCGATTACTCAAAAACTAGTCGATTTATTTAAAAAAAATTACATCGTTAGATAGAAAATTGAACGGCGAATCTAAAACTATATCAATATTGAAGATTGGTTAACATTTGACTGAGATATGAGCGTTTATAATGTCGGAACATTTACATCGATAACTCGAAACAAATTACACCATTAGATAGGAAATTGAATGGCGAACAGGGTAGGTTAGTTTCGGTTTGGTTGGCTGACCTTTTTTTTTTTTTTTTTTTTAGACACCGTTACATACAAAATTACATCGTTAGATAGAAAATTGAACGGCGAATCTAAAACTATATCAATATTGAAGATTGGTTAACATTTGACTGAGATATGGGCGTTTATAATGTTGGAACATTTACATCGATAACTCGAAACAAATTACACCATTAGATAGGAAATTGAATGGCGAACAGGTTAGGTTTGTTTCGGTTTGGTTGGCTGACCTTTTTTTTTTTTTTTTTTTAGACACCGTTACATACAAAATTACATCGTTAGATAGAAAATTGAACGGCAAATCTAAAACTATATCAATATTGAAGATTGGTTAACATTTGACTGAGATATGGGCGTTTATAATGTTGGAACATTTACATCGATAACTCGAAACAAATTACACCATTAGATAGGAAATTGAATGGCGAACAGGTTAGGTTTGTTTCGGTTTGGTTGGCTGACCTTTTTTTTTTTTTTTTTTTAGACACCGTTACATACAAAATTACATCGTTAGATAGAAAATTGAACGGCAAATCTAAAACTATATCAATATTGAAGATTGGTTAACATTTGACTGAGATATGGGCGTTTATAATGTTGGAACATTTACATCGATAACTCGAAACAAATTACACCATTAGATAGGAAATTGAATGGCGAACAGGTTAGGTTTGTTTCGGTTTGGTTGGCTGACCTTTTTTTTTTTTTTTTTTTAGACACCGTTACATACAAAATTACATCGTTAGATAGAAAATTGAACGGCAAATCTAAAACTATATCAATATTGAAGATTGGTTAACATTTGACTGAGATATGGGCGTTTATAATGTTGGAACGTTTACATCGATTACTCAAAAACTAGTCGATTTATTTAAAAAAAATTACATCGTTAGATAGAAAATTGAACGGCGAATCTAAAACTATATCAATATTGAAGATTGGTTAACATTTGACTGAGATATGGGCGTTTATAATGTTGGAACGTTTACATCGATTACTCAAAAACTAGTCGATTTATTTAAAAAAAATTACATCGTTAGATAGAAAATTGAACGGCGAATCTAAAACTATATCAATATTGAAGATTGGTTAACATTTGACTGAGATATGAGCGTTTATAATGTCGGAACATTTACATCGATAACTCGAAACAAATTACACCATTAGATAGGAAATTGAATGGCGAACAGGGTAGGTTAGTTTCGGTTTGGTTGGCTGACCTTTTTTTTTTTTTTTTTTTTAGACACCGTTACATACAAAATTACATCGTTAGATAGAAAATTGAACGGCGAATCTAAAACTATATCAATATTGAAGATTGGTTAACATTTGACTGAGATATGAGCGTTTATAATGTCGGAACATTTACATCGATAACTCGAAACAAATTACACCATTAGATAGGAAATTGAATGGCGAACAGGGTAGGTTAGTTTCGGTTTGGTTGGCTGACCTTTTTTTTTTTTTTTTTTTTTAGACACCGTTACATACAAAATTACATCGTTAGATAGAAAATTGAACGGCGAATCTAAAACTATATCAATATTGAAGATTGGTTAACATTTGACTGAGATATGGGCGTTTATAATGTTGGAACGTTTACATCGATTACTCAAAAACTAGTCGATTTATTTAAAAAAAATTACATCGTTAGATAGAAAATTGAACGGCGAATCTAAAACTATATCAATATTGAAGATTGGTTAACATTTGACTGAGATATGAGCGTTTATAATGTCGGAACATTTACATCGATAACTCGAAACAAATTACACCATTAGATAGGAAATTGAATGGCGAACAGGGTAGGTTAGTTTCGGTTTGGTTGGCTGACCTTTTTTTTTTTTTTTTTTTTAGACACCGTTACATACAAAATTACATCGTTAGATAGAAAATTGAACGGCGAATCTAAAACTATATCAATATTGAAGATTGGTTAACATTTGACTGAGATATGGGCGTTTATAATGTTGGAACATTTACATCGATAACTCGAAACAAATTACACCATTAGATAGGAAATTGAATGGCGAACAGGTTAGGTTTGTTTCGGTTTGGTTGGCTGACCTTTTTTTTTTTTTTTTTTTTGACACCGTTACATACAAAATTACATCGTTAGATAGAAAATTGAACGGCAAATCTAAAACTATATCAATATTGAAGATTGGTTAACATTTGACTGAGATATGGGCGTTTATAATGTTGGAACGTTTACATCGATTACTCAAAAACTAGTCGATTTATTTAAAAAAAATTACATCGTTAGATAGAAAATTGAACGGCGAATCTAAAACTATATCAATATTGAAGATTGGTTAACATTTGACTGAGATATGAGCGTTTATAATGTCGGAACATTTACATCGATAACTCGAAACAAATTACACCATTAGATAGGAAATTGAATGGCGAACAGGGTAGGTTAGTTTCGGTTTGGTTGGCTGACCTTTTTTTTTTTTTTTTTTTTAGACACCGTTACATACAAAATTACATCGTTAGATAGAAAATTGAACGGCGAATCTAAAACTATATCAATATTGAAGATTGGTTAACATTTGACTGAGATATGGGCGTTTATAATGTTGGAACATTTACATCGATAACTCGAAACAAATTACACCATTAGATAGGAAATTGAATGGCGAACAGGTTAGGTTTGTTTCGGTTTGGTTGGCTGACCTTTTTTTTTTTTTTTTTTTTAGACACCGTTACATACAAAATTACATCGTTAGATAGAAAATTGAACGGCAAATCTAAAACTATATCAATATTGAAGATTGGTTAACATTTGACTGAGATATGGGCGTTTATAATGTTGGAACATTTACATCGATAACTCGAAACAAATTACACCATTAGATAGGAAATTGAATGGCGAACAGGTTAGGTTTGTTTCGGTTTGGTTGGCTGACCTTTTTTTTTTTTTTTTTTTAGACACCGTTACATACAAAATTACATCGTTAGATAGAAAATTGAACGGCAAATCTAAAACTATATCAATATTGAAGATTGGTTAACATTTGACTGAGATATGGGCGTTTATAATGTTGGAACATTTACATCGATAACTCGAAACAAATTACACCATTAGATAGGAAATTGAATGGCGAACAGGTTAGGTTTGTTTCGGTTTGGTTGGCTGACCTTTTTTTTTTTTTTTTTTTAGACACCGTTACATACAAAATTACATCGTTAGATAGAAAATTGAACGGCAAATCTAAAACTATATCAATATTGAAGATTGGTTAACATTTGACTGAGATATGGGCGTTTATAATGTTGGAACATTTACATCGATAACTCGAAACAAATTACACCATTAGATAGGAAATTGAATGGCGAACAGGTTAGGTTTGTTTCGGTTTGGTTGGCTGACCTTTTTTTTTTTTTTTTTTTAGACACCGTTACATACAAAATTACATCGTTAGATAGAAAATTGAACGGCAAATCTAAAACTATATCAATATTGAAGATTGGTTAACATTTGACTGAGATATGGGCGTTTATAATGTTGGAACGTTTACATCGATTACTCAAAAACTAGTCAATTTATTTAAAAAAAATTACATCGTTAGATAGAAAATTGAACGGCGAATCTAAAACTATATCAATATTGAAGATTGGTTAACATTTGACTGAGATATGGGCGTTTATAATGTTGGAACGTTTACATCGATTACTCAAAAACTAGTCGATTTATTTAAAAAAAATTACATCGTTAGATAGAAAATTGAACGGCGAATCTAAAACTATATCAATATTGAAGATTGGTTAACATTTGACTGAGATATGAGCGTTTATAATGTCGGAACATTTACATCGATAACTCGAAACAAATTACACCATTAGATAGGAAATTGAATGGCGAACAGGGTAGGTTAGTTTCGGTTTGGTTGGCTGACCTTTTTTTTTTTTTTTTTTTTAGACACCGTTACATACAAAATTACATCGTTAGATAGAAAATTGAACGGCGAATCTAAAACTATATCAATATTGAAGATTGGTTAACATTTGACTGAGATATGAGCGTTTATAATGTCGGAACATTTACATCGATAACTCGAAACAAATTACACCATTAGATAGGAAATTGAATGGCGAACAGGGTAGGTTAGTTTCGGTTTGGTTGGCTGACCTTTTTTTTTTTTTTTTTTTTAGACACCGTTACATACAAAATTACATCGTTAGATAGAAAATTGAACGGCGAATCTAAAACTATATCAATATTGAAGATTGGTTAACATTTGACTGAGATATGGGCGTTTATAATGTTGGAACATTTACATCGATAACTCGAAACAAATTACACCATTAGATAGGAAATTGAATGGCGAACAGGTTAGGTTTGTTTCGGTTTGGTTGGCTGACCTTTTTTTTTTTTTTTTTTTTAGACACCGTTACATACAAAATTACATCGTTAGATAGAAAATTGAACGGCAAATCTAAAACTATATCAATATTGAAGATTGGTTAACATTTGACTGAGATATGGGCGTTTATAATGTTGGAACATTTACATCGATAACTCGAAACAAATTACACCATTAGATAGGAAATTGAATGGCGAACAGGTTAGGTTTGTTTCGGTTTGGTTGGCTGACCTTTTTTTTTTTTTTTTTTTAGACACCGTTACATACAAAATTACATCGTTAGATAGAAAATTGAACGGCAAATCTAAAACTATATCAATATTGAAGATTGGTTAACATTTGACTGAGATATGGGCGTTTATAATGTTGGAACGTTTACATCGATTACTCAAAAACTAGTCGATTTATTTAAAAAAAATTACATCGTTAGATAGAAAATTGAACGGCGAATCTAAAACTATATCAATATTGAAGATTGGTTAACATTTGACTGAGATATGGGCGTTTATAATGTTGGAACGTTTACATCGATTACTCAAAAACTAGTCGATTTATTTAAAAAAAATTACATCGTTAGATAGAAAATTGAACGGCGAATCTAAAACTATATCAATATTGAAGATTGGTTAACATTTGACTGAGATATGAGCGTTTATAATGTTGGAACGTTTACATCGATAACTCGAAACAAATTACACCATTAGATAGGAAATTGAATGGCGAACAGGGTAGGTTAGTTTCGGTTTGGTTGGCTGACCTTTTTTTTTTTTTTTTTTTTAGACACCGTTACATACAAAATTACATCGTTAGATAGAAAATTGAACGGCGAATCTAAAACTATATCAATATTGAAGATTGGTTAACATTTGACTGAGATATGAGCGTTTATAATGTTGGTACATTTACATCGATAACTCGAAACAAATTACACCATTAGATAGGAAGTTGATTGGCGAACAGGTTAAGTTAGTTTCGGTTTGGTTGGCTGACCTTTTTTTTTTTTTTTTTTTTAGACACCGTTACATACAAAATTACACCGTTAGATAGAAAATTGAACGGCAAATCTAAAACTATATCAATATTGAAGATTGGTTAACATTTGACTGAGATATGGGCGTTTATAATGTTGGAACGTTTACATCGATTACTCAAAAACTAGTCGATTTATTTAAAAAAAATTACATCGTTAGATAGAAAATTGAACGGCGAATCTAAAACTATATCAATATTGAAGATTGGTTAACATTTGACTGAGATATGAGCGTTTATAATGTTGGAACGTTTACATCGATAACTCGAAACAAATTACACCATTAGATAGGAAATTGAATGGCGAACAGGGTAGGTTAGTTTCGGTTTGGTTGGCTGACCTTTTTTTTTTTTTTTTTTTTAGACACCGTTACATACAAAATTACATCGTTAGATAGAAAATTGAACGGCGAATCTAAAACTATATCAATATTGAAGATTGGTTAACATTTGACTGAGATATGAGCGTTTATAATGTTGGAACGTTTACATCGATAACTCGAAACAAATTACACCATTAGATAGGAAATTGAATGGCGAACAGGGTAGGTTAGTTTCGGTTTGGTTGGCTGACCTTTTTTTTTTTTTTTTTTTTAGACACCGTTACATACAAAATTACATCGTTAGATAGAAAATTGAACGGCGAATCTAAAACTATATCAATATTGAAGATTGGTTAACATTTGACTGAGATATGGGCGTTTATAATGTTGGAACGTTTACATCGATTACTCAAAAACTAGTCGATTTATTTAAAAAAAATTACATCGTTAGATAGAAAATTGAACGGCGAATCTAAAACTATATCAATATTGAAGATTGGTTAACATTTGACTGAGATATGAGCGTTTATAATGTTGGAACGTTTACATCGATAACTCGAAACAAATTACACCATTAGATAGGAAATTGAATGGCGAACAGGGTAGGTTAGTTTCGGTTTGGTTGGCTGACCTTTTTTTTTTTTTTTTTTTGAGACACCGTTACATACAAAATTACATCGTTAGATAGAAAATTGAACGGCGAATCTAAAACTATATCAATATTGAAGATTGGTTAACATTTGACTGAGATATGGGCGTTTATAATGTTGGAACATTTACATCGATAACTCGAAACAAATTACACCATTAGATAGGAAATTGAATGGCGAACAGGTTAGGTTTGTTTCGGTTTGGTTGGCTGACCTTTTTTTTTTTTTTTTTTTAGACACCGTTACATACAAAATTACATCGTTAGATAGAAAATTGAACGGCAAATCTAAAACTATATCAATATTGAAGATTGGTTAACATTTGACTGAGATATGGGCGTTTATAATGTTGGAACATTTACATCGATAACTCGAAACAAATTACACCATTAGATAGGAAATTGAATGGCGAACAGGTTAGGTTTGTTTCGGTTTGGTTGGCTGACCTTTTTTTTTTTTTTTTTTTAGACACCGTTACATACAAAATTACATCGTTAGATAGAAAATTGAACGGCAAATCTAAAACTATATCAATATTGAAGATTGGTTAACATTTGACTGAGATATGGGCGTTTATAATGTTGGAACGTTTACATCGATTACTCAAAAACTAGTCGATTTATTTAAAAAAAATTACATCGTTAGATAGAAAATTGAACGGCGAATCTAAAACTATATCAATATTGAAGATTGGTTAACATTTGACTGAGATATGAGCGTTTATAATGTTGGAACGTTTACATCGATAACTCGAAACAAATTACACCATTAGATAGGAAATTGAATGGCGAACAGGGTAGGTTAGTTTCGGTTTGGTTGGCTGACCTTTTTTTTTTTTTTTTTTTTAGACACCGTTACATACAAAATTACATCGTTAGATAGAAAATTGAACGGCGAATCTAAAACTATATCAATATTGAAGATTGGTTAACATTTGACTGAGATATGAGCGTTTATAATGTTGGAACGTTTACATCGATAACTCGAAACAAATTACACCATTAGATAGGAAATTGAATGGCGAACAGGGTAGGTTAGTTTCGGTTTGGTTGGCTGACCTTTTTTTTTTTTTTTTTTTGAGACACCGTTACATACAAAATTACATCGTTAGATAGAAAATTGAACGGCGAATCTAAAACTATATCAATATTGAAGATTGGTTAACATTTGACTGAGATATGGGCGTTTATAATGTTGGAACGTTTACATCGATTACTCAAAAACTAGTCGATTTATTTAAAAAAAATTACATCGTTAGATAGAAAATTGAACGGCGAATCTAAAACTATATCAATATTGAAGATTGGTTAACATTTGACTGAGATATGAGCGTTTATAATGTTGGAACGTTTACATCGATAACTCGAAACAAATTACACCATTAGATAGGAAATTGAATGGCGAACAGGGTAGGTTAGTTTCGGTTTGGTTGGCTGACCTTTTTTTTTTTTTTTTTTTGAGACACCGTTACATACAAAATTACATCGTTAGATAGAAAATTGAACGGCGAATCTAAAACTATATCAATATTGAAGATTGGTTAACATTTGACTGAGATATGAGCGTTTATAATGTTGGAACGTTTACATCGATAACTCGAAACAAATTACACCATTAGATAGGAAATTGAATGGCGAACAGGGTAGGTTAGTTTCGGTTTGGTTGGCTGACCTTTTTTTTTTTTTTTTTTTTAGACACCGTTACATACAAAATTACATCGTTAGATAGAAAATTGAACGGCGAATCTAAAACTATATCAATATTGAAGATTGGTTAACATTTGACTGAGATATGAGCGTTTATAATGTTGGTACATTTACATCGATAACTCGAAACAAATTACACCATTAGATAGGAAGTTGATTGGCGAACAGGTTAAGTTAGTTTCGGTTTGGTTGGCTGACCTTTTTTTTTTTTTTTTTTTTAGACACCGTTACATACAAAATTACACCGTTAGATAGAAAATTGAACGGCAAATCTAAAACTATATCAATATTGAAGATTGGTTAACATTTGACTGAGATATGGGCGTTTATAATGTTGGAACATTTACATCGATAACTCGAAACAAATTACACCATTAGATAGGAAATTGAATGGCGAACAGGTTAGGTTTGTTTCGGTTTGGTTGGCTGACCTTTTTTTTTTTTTTTTTTTAGACACCGTTACATACAAAATTACATCGTTAGATAGAAAATTGAACGGCAAATCTAAAACTATATCAATATTGAAGATTGGTTAACATTTGACTGAGATATGGGCGTTTATAATGTTGGAACGTTTACATCGATTACTCAAAAACTAGTCGATTTATTTAAAAAAAATTACATCGTTAGATAGAAAATTGAACGGCGAATCTAAAACTATATCAATATTGAAGATTGGTTAACATTTGACTGAGATATGAGCGTTTATAATGTTGGAACATTTACATCGATAACTCGAAACAAATTACACCATTAGATAGGAAATTGAATGGCGAACAGGTTAGGTTTGTTTCGGTTTGGTTAGGTTAGGTTAGGTTAGGTTAGGTTAGGTTAGGTTAGGTTAGGTTAGGTTAGGTTAGGTTAGGTTAGGTTAGGTTAGGTTAGGTTAGGTTAGGTTAGGTTAGGTTAGGTTAGGTTAGGTTAGGTTAGGTTAGGTTAGGTTAGGTTAGGTTAGGTTAGGTTAGGTTAGGTTAGGTTAGGTTAGGTTAGGTTAGGTTAGGTTAGGTTAGGTTAGGTTAGGTTAGGTTAGGTTAGGTTAGGTTAGGTTAGGTTAGGTTAGGTTAGGTTAGGTTAGGTTAGGTTAGGTTAGGTTAGGTTAGGTTAGGTTAGGTTAGGTTAGGTTAGGTTAGGTTAGGTTAGGTTAGGTTAGGTTAGGTTAGGTTAGGTTAGGTTAGGTTAGGTTAGGTTAGGTTAGGTTAGGTTAGGTTAGGTTAGGTTAGGTTAGGTTAGGTTAGGTTAGGTTAGGTTAGGTTAGGTTAGGTTAGGTTAGGTTAGGTTAGGTTAGGTTTTTTTTTTTTTTTAAATAACACCTAATAGGCCTACCTTCCCCGGCTACTTTATCGCCGGGGGCGTTGACTAAGCTAAACTTCCCTCTTTTCTGTCATTCATCCTCACAATAATTTACACACAACTCAATTTTTATTAGGATTTAAATACAGATTTTCACAGACTTTGCTTAACCTACTTATATCTTATTTCTTATTCTAATGTCTTGCAGTCCTTTCTATGGCGAGACGTGGCCCGCGAGGCGGGCGGATTTCACTTGTCCGTGAGTATTCTCATAATACCCATTAGCAAGTGGGCGCCGGCCGCCTCGCGGTCCCCGCCCTGGCTTTACTTTTATTGAACCTGACTGTTCGTCTAGTAATTTTTTGGCAAAAAGCCTCCAGGTGCGTCCTGTGACAAGCTAGCATGTCGGGCAGTCCCTGGAGACTAAGCGACATGCCAGTCATTTGTTCCAGGTCGCACCTGGAGGAGGCAAAAATCGGGCACTCCGTTAGTAAGTGAGGGATGGATTGTTCCACCCCACTGTCGCATTCGCATTCTGGCGATTCTTTCAGTTTGAAACGACACAGGTACCCTGCAAAGGGCCCATGGCCTGTGAGTACCTGTGTCATCTCAGGACTGAATCTTCTTTCTCTTATATTTTTGTGTGCCTCAGTGATGTTGCTGAAGAACAGTTTCGTTGTTCCTCCATTTACTCCCTCTCTGTACCGCCGGTCCCACTCTTCTAGCGTCTTCCTTCTCACTTCCTTCTTGATGTGCGATAGGGGGTACTCCACGTGGACTGCTTTGACCTTTGAGGTATCCGCCGCGGCCCTCGCGAGTTCGTCCGCCCTCTCATTCCCCTCTGTGCCGACGTGCGCCTTCACCCAGTGGAGTTTTATATTTTGGCCGTTTCTTCGGCTCTCCACTAGGTGTCGGCGGATCTCGACGACTCGGGGATTTCGAGAGCGTCCGCCCGCGATGGCCTCGAGCGAGGACCTCGAGTCGCTGCAGATGTTCACGTTAGTACCCCCCATCGCCGCCTCCCCTATTGCACCAACGAGAGCTGCCAGCTCTGCTTGATAGACGGTGCAGTAGGGGGCCATCTTTATCTTTTTCCATTTAATCTCTTTGCCATTTTCCCATTTTGACCAGGCGGCTCCCACTCCTCGCTCCGTCTTGCTTCCGTCCGTATATATAGATATGGTTGTGTCGTCGTTTTGTAATTGGCCGGGGTCATTGGTGATGGCGAAGCTTATCTCCGGTTTTTCCGCGGGATGGGGTTCTTCTATTGCAGGTACGGCTCGCTCAATCCGGTCTCCTTCGCGTAAGAACGGAGACGACCCCCTCCTGGCCTCAAACATTGCGGCGGCTTCTTCCACCCTGAGGTCGAGGGGCAGTATCCCCGCCAATAGCGTCGCGGAATTTAGCGATGCCGTCCTATATGTCTTTGCAATTTTTTGTGCAAATGCCCTCTGCACCGTCTCCAGCTTTTTCCTTGTGCACAGTTTCTTAACTGTCGGTGCCCAGGCTGCCGACGCGTATGTAATTATCGGCTCTATGACGGCTTGGTATACCTGGTGTACCATGTCTCCCGTCATTCCCCATTCCAGCTTCGCCATTCTTGCTACTTTTTTATGTATATCTGCCGCTTTCCTCGTGACATTTTGCACGTGCTTGTTAAACGTTAGCCCTTCGTCTATAGTCAATCCCAATAGTTTAATTTCCTTCTCTATGACAATATCCTGTCCATTCATTCTAATTTTTGGGGTATCGAACTTCAACCTTCGCGTCAGGACCATTGCTTTGGTTTTTTGTGGCGGTTAGGTTAGGTTAGGTTAGGTTAGGTTAGGTTAGGTTAGGTTAGGTTAGGTTAGGTTAGGTTAGGTTAGGTTAGGTTAGGTTAGGTTAGGTTAGGTTAGGTTAGGTTAGGTTAGGTTAGGTTAGGTTAGGTTAGGTTAGGTTAGGTTAGGTTAGGTTAGGTTAGGTTAGGTTAGGTTAGGTTAGGTTAGGTTAGGTTAGGTTAGGTTAGGTTAGGTTAGGTTAGGTTAGGTTAGGTTAGGTTAGGTTAGGTTAGGTTTTTTTTTTTTTTTTTTTTTTTTTTTTTTTTTTTTTTAAATAACACCTAATAGGCCTACCTTCCCCGGCTACTTTATCGCCGGGGGCGTTGTCTAAGCTAAACTTCCCTCTTTTCTGTCATTCATCCTCACAATAATTTACACACAACTCAATTTTTATTAGGATTTAAATACAGATTTTCACAGACTTTGCTTAACCTACTTATATCTAATTTTTTACTCTAATGTTTTGCAGTCCTTTCTATGGCGAGACGTGGCCCGCGAGGCGGGCGGATTTCACTTGTCCGTGAGTATTCTCATAATACCCATTAGCAAGTGGGCGCCGGCCGCCTCGCGGTCCCCGCCCTGGCTTTACTTTTATTGAACCTGACTGTTCGTCTAGTAATTTTTTGGCAAAAAGCCTCCAGGTGCGTCCTGTGACAAGCTAGCATGTCGGGCAGTCCCTGGAGACTAAGCGACATGCCAGTCATTTGTTCCAGGTCGCACCTGGAGGAGGCAAAAATCGGGCACTCCGTTAGTAAGTGAGGGATGGATTGTTCCACCCCACTGTCGCATTCGCATTCTGGCGATTCTTTCAGTTTGAAACGACACAGGTACCCTGCAAAGGGCCCATGGCCTGTGAGTACCTGTGTCATCTCAGGACTGAATCTTCTTTCTCTTATATTTTTGTGTGCCTCAGTGATGTTGCTGAAGAACAGTTTCGTTGTTCCTCCATTTACTCCCTCTCTGTACCGCCGGTCCCACTCTTCTAGCGTCTTCCTTCTCACTTCCTTCTTGATGTGCGATAGGGGGTACTCCACGTGGACTGCTTTGACCTTTGAGGTATCCGCCGCGGCCCTCGCGAGTTCGTCCGCCCTCTCATTCCCCTCTGTGCCGACGTGCGCCTTCACCCAGTGGAGTTTTATATTTTGGCCGTTTCTTCGGCTCTCCACTAGGTGTCGGCGGATCTCGACGACTCGGGGATTTCGAGAGCGTCCGCCCGCGATGGCCTCGAGCGAGGACCTCGAGTCGCTGCAGATGTTCACGTTAGTACCCCCCATCGCCGCCTCCCCTATTGCACCAACGAGAGCTGCCAGCTCTGCTTGATAGACGGTGCAGTAGGGGGCCATCTTTATCTTTTTCCATTTAATCTCTTTGCCATTTTCCCATTTTGACCAGGCGGCTCCCACTCCTCGCTCCGTCTTGCTTCCGTCCGTATATATAGATATGGTTGTGTCGTCGTTTTGTAATTGGCCGGGGTCATTGGTGATGGCGAAGCTTATCTCCGGTTTTTCCGCGGGATGGGGTTCTTCTATTGCAGGTACGGCTCGCTCAATCCGGTCTCCTTCGCGTAAGAACGGAGACGACCCCCTCCTGGCCTCAAACATTGCGGCGGCTTCTTCCACCCTGAGGTCGAGGGGCAGTATCCCCGCCAATAGCGTCGCGGAATTTAGCGATGCCGTCCTATATGTCTTTGCAATTTTTTGTGCAAATGCCCTCTGCACCGTCTCCAGCTTTTTCCTTGTGCACAGTTTCTTAACTGTCGGTGCCCAGGCTGCCGACGCGTATGTAATTATCGGCTCTATGACGGCTTGGTATACCTGGTGTACCATGTCTCCCGTCATTCCCCATTCCAGCTTCGCCATTCTTGCTGGTTAGGTTAGGTTAGGTTAGGTTAGGTTAGGTTAGGTTAGGTTAGGTTAGGTTAGGTTAGGTTAGGTTAGGTTAGGTTAGGTTAGGTTAGGTTAGGTTAGGTTAGGTTAGGTTAGGTTAGGTTAGGTTAGGTTAGGTTAGGTTAGGTTAGGTTAGGTTAGGTTAGGTTAGGTTAGGTTAGGTTAGGTTAGGTTAGGTTAGGTTAGGTTAGGTTAGGTTAGGTTAGGTTAGGTTAGGTTAGGTTAGGTTAGGTTAGGTTAGGTTAGGTTAGGTTAGGTTAGGTTAGGTTAGGTTAGGTTAGGTTAGGTTAGGTTAGGTTAGGTTAGGTTAGGTTAGGTTAGGTTAGGTTAGGTTAGGTTAGGTTAGGTTAGGTTAGGTTAGGTTAGGTTAGGTTAGGTTAGGTTAGGTTAGGTTAGGTTAGGTTAGGTTAGGTTAGGTTAGGTTAGGTTAGGTTAGGTTAGGTTAGGTTAGGTTAGGTTAGGTTAGGTTAGGTTAGGTTAGGTTAGGTTAGGTTAGGTTAGGTTAGGTTAGGTTAGGTTAGGTTAGGTTAGGTTAGGTTAGGTTAGGTTAGGTTAGGTTAGGTTAGGTTAGGTTAGGTTAGGTTAGGTTAGGTTAGGTTAGGTTAGGTTAGGTTAGGTTAGGTTAGGTTAGGTTAGGTTAGGTTAGGTTAGGTTAGGTTAGGTTAGGTTAGGTTAGGTTAGGTTAGGTTAGGTTAGGTTAGGTCTTTTTTTTTTTTTAAATAACACCTAATAGGCCTACCTTCCCCGGCTACTTTATCGCCGGGGGCGTTGACTAAGCTAAACTTCCCTCTTTTCTGTCATTCATCCTCACAATAATTTACACACAACTCAATTTTTATTAGGATTTAAATACAGATTTTCACAGACTTTGCTTAACCTACTTATATCTTATTTCTTATTCTAATGTCTTGCAGTCCTTTCTATGGCGAGACGTGGCCCGCGAGGCGGGCGGATTTCACTTGTCCGTGAGTATTCTCATAATACCCATTAGCAAGTGGGCGCCGGCCGCCTCGCGGTCCCCGCCCTGGCTTTACTTTTATTGAACCTGACTGTTCGTCTAGTAATTTTTTGGCAAAAAGCCTCCAGGTGCGTCCTGTGACAAGCTAGCATGTCGGGCAGTCCCTGGAGACTAAGCGACATGCCAGTCATTTGTTCCAGGTCGCACCTGGAGGAGGCAAAAATCGGGCACTCCGTTAGTAAGTGAGGGATGGATTGTTCCACCCCACTGTCGCATTCGCATTCTGGCGATTCTTTCAGTTTGAAACGACACAGGTACCCTGCAAAGGGCCCATGGCCTGTGAGTACCTGTGTCATCTCAGGACTGAATCTTCTTTCTCTTATATTTTTGTGTGCCTCAGTGATGTTGCTGAAGAACAGTTTCGTTGTTCCTCCATTTACTCCCTCTCTGTACCGCCGGTCCCACTCTTCTAGCGTCTTCCTTCTCACTTCCTTCTTGATGTGCGATAGGGGGTACTCCACGTGGACTGCTTTGACCTTTGAGGTATCCGCCGCGGCCCTCGCGAGTTCGTCCGCCCTCTCATTCCCCTCTGTGCCGACGTGCGCCTTCACCCAGTGGAGTTTTATATTTTGGCCGTTTCTTCGGCTCTCCACTAGGTGTCGGCGGATCTCGACGACTCGGGGATTTCGAGAGCGTCCGCCCGCGATGGCCTCGAGCGAGGACCTCGAGTCGCTGCAGATGTTCACGTTAGTACCCCCCATCGCCGCCTCCCCTATTGCACCAACGAGAGCTGCCAGCTCTGCTTGATAGACGGTGCAGTAGGGGGCCATCTTTATCTTTTTCCATTTAATCTCTTTGCCATTTTCCCATTTTGACCAGGCGGCTCCCACTCCTCGCTCCGTCTTGCTTCCGTCCGTATATATAGATATGGTTGTGTCGTCGTTTTGTAATTGGCCGGGGTCATTGGTGATGGCGAAGCTTATCTCCGGTTTTTCCGCGGGATGGGGTTCTTCTATTGCAGGTACGGCTCGCTCAATCCGGTCTCCTTCGCGTAAGAACGGAGACGACCCCCTCCTGGCCTCAAACATTGCGGCGGCTTCTTCCACCCTGAGGTCGAGGGGCAGTATCCCCGCCAATAGCGTCGCGGAATTTAGCGATGCCGTCCTATATGTCTTTGCAATTTTTTGTGCAAATGCCCTCTGCACCGTCTCCAGCTTTTTCCTTGTGCACAGTTTCTTAACTGTCGGTGCCCAGGCTGCCGACGCGTATGTAATTATCGGCTCTATGACGGCTTGGTATACCTGGTGTACCATGTCTCCCGTCATTCCCCATTCCAGCTTCGCCATTCTTGCTACTTTTTTATGTATATCTGCCGCTTTCCTCGTGACATTTTGCACGTGCTTGTTAAACGTTAGCCCTTCGTCTATAGTCAATCCCAATAGTTTAATTTCCTTCTCTATGACAATATCCTGTCCATTCATTCTAATTTTTGGGGTATCGAACTTCAACCTTCGCGTCAGGACCATTGCTTTGGTTTTTTGTGGCGGTTAGGTTAGGTTAGGTTAGGTTAGGTTAGGTTAGGTTAGGTTAGGTTAGGTTAGGTTAGGTTAGGTTAGGTTAGGTTAGGTTAGGTTAGGTTAGGTTAGGTTAGGTTAGGTTAGGTTAGGTTAGGTTAGGTTAGGTTAGGTTAGGTTAGGTTAGGTTAGGTTAGGTTAGGTTAGGTTAGGTTAGGTTAGGTTAGGTTAGGTTAGGTTAGGTTAGGTTAGGTTAGGTTAGGTTAGGTTAGGTTAGGTTAGGTTAGGTTAGGTTAGGTTAGGTTAGGTTAGGTTAGGTTAGGTTAGGTTAGGTTAGGTTAGGTTAGGTTAGGTTAGGTTAGGTTAGGTTAGGTTAGGTTAGGTTAGGTTAGGTTAGGTTAGGTTAGGTTAGGTTAGGTTAGGTTAGGTTAGGTTAGGTTAGGTTAGGTTAGGTTAGGTTAGGTTAGGTTAGGTTAGGTTAGGTTAGGTTAGGTTAGGTTAGGTTAGGTTAGGTTAGGTTAGGTTAGGTTAGGTTAGGTTAGGTTAGGTTAGGTTAGGTTAGGTTAGGTTAGGTTAGGTTAGGTTAGGTTAGGTTAGGTTAGGTTAGGTTAGGTTAGGTTAGGTTAGGTTAGGTTAGGTTAGGTTAGGTTAGGTTAGGTTAGGTTAGGTTAGGTTAGGTTAGGTTAGGTTAGGTTAGGTTAGGTTAGGTTAGGTTAGGTTAGGTTAGGTTAGGTTAGGTTAGGTTAGGTTAGGTTAGGTTAGGTTAGGTTAGGTTAGGTTAGGTTAGGTTAGGTTAGGTTAGGTTAGGTTAGGTTAGGTTAGGTTAGGTTAGGTTAGGTTAGGTTAGGTTAGGTTAGGTTAGGTTAGGTTAGGTTAGGTTAGGTTAGGTTAGGTTAGGTTAGGTTAGGTTAGGTTAGGTTAGGTTAGGTTAGGTTAGGTTAGGTTAGGTTAGGTTAGGTTAGGTTAGGTTAGGTTAGGTTAGGTTAGGTTAGGTTAGGTTAGGTTAGGTTAGGTTAGGTTAGGTTAGGTTAGGTTAGGTTAGGTTAGGTTAGGTTAGGTTAGGTTAGGTTAGGTTAGGTTAGGTTAGGTTAGGTTAGGTTAGGTTAGGTTAGGTTAGGTTAGGTTAGGTTAGGTTAGGTTAGGTTAGGTTAGGTTAGGTTAGGTTAGGTTAGGTTAGGTTAGGTTAGGTTAGGTTAGGTTAGGTTAGGTTAGGTTAGGTTAGGTTAGGTTAGGTTAGGTTAGGTTAGGTTAGGTTAGGTTAGGTTAGGTTAGGTTAGGTTAGGTTAGGTTAGGTTAGGTTAGGTTAGGTTAGGTTAGGTTAGGTTAGGTTAGGTTAGGTTAGGTTAGGTTAGGTTAGGTTAGGTTAGGTTAGGTTAGGTTAGGTTAGGTTAGGTTAGGTTAGGTTAGGTTAGGTTAGGTTAGGTTAGGTTAGGTTAGGTTAGGTTAGGTTAGGTTAGGTTAGGTTAGGTTAGGTTAGGTTAGGTTAGGTTAGGTTAGGTTAGGTTAGGTTAGGTTAGGTTAGGTTAGGTTAGGTTAGGTTAGGTTAGGTTAGGTTAGGTTAGGTTAGGTTAGGTTAGGTTAGGTTAGGTTAGGTTAGGTTAGGTTAGGTTAGGTTAGGTTAGGTTAGGTTAGGTTAGGTTAGGTTAGGTTAGGTTAGGTTAGGTTAGGTTAGGTTAGGTTAGGTTAGGTTAGGTTAGGTTAGGTTAGGTTAGGTTAGGTTAGGTTAGGTTAGGTTAGGTTAGGTTAGGTTAGGTTAGGTTAGGTTAGGTTAGGTTAGGTTAGGTTAGGTTAGGTTAGGTTAGGTTAGGTTAGGTTAGGTTAGGTTAGGTTAGGTTAGGTTAGGTTAGGTTAGGTTAGGTTAGGTTAGGTTAGGTTAGGTTAGGTTAGGTTAGGTTAGGTTAGGTTAGGTTAGGTTAGGTTAGGTTAGGTTAGGTTAGGTTAGGTTAGGTTAGGTTAGGTTAGGTTAGGTTAGGTTAGGTTAGGTTAGGTTAGGTTAGGTTAGGTTAGGTTAGGTTAGGTTAGGTTAGGTTAGGTTAGGTTAGGTTAGGTTAGGTTAGGTTAGGTTAGGTTAGGTTAGGTTAGGTTAGGTTAGGTTAGGTTAGGTTAGGTTAGGTTAGGTTAGGTTAGGTTAGGTTAGGTTAGGTTAGGTTAGGTTAGGTTAGGTTAGGTTAGGTTAGGTTAGGTTAGGTTAGGTTAGGTTAGGTTAGGTTAGGTTAGGTTAGGTTAGGTTAGGTTAGGTTAGGTTAGGTTAGGTTAGGTTAGGTTAGGTTAGGTTAGGTTAGGTTAGGTTAGGTTAGGTTAGGTTAGGTTAGGTTAGGTTAGGTTAGGTTAGGTTAGGTTAGGTTAGGTTAGGTTAGGTTAGGTTAGGTTAGGTTAGGTTAGGTTAGGTTAGGTTAGGTTAGGTTAGGTTAGGTTAGGTTAGGTTAGGTTAGGTTAGGTTAGGTTAGGTTAGGTTAGGTTAGGTTAGGTTAGGTTAGGTTAGGTTAGGTTAGGTTAGGTTAGGTTAGGTTAGGTTAGGTTAGGTTAGGTTAGGTTAGGTTAGGTTAGGTTAGGTTAGGTTAGGTTAGGTTAGGTTAGGTTAGGTTAGGTTAGGTTAGGTTAGGTTAGGTTAGGTTAGGTTAGGTTAGGTTAGGTTAGGTTAGGTTAGGTTAGGTTAGGTTAGGTTAGGTTAGGTTAGGTTAGGTTAGGTTAGGTTAGGTTAGGTTAGGTTAGGTTAGGTTAGGTTAGGTTAGGTTAGGTTAGGTTAGGTTAGGTTAGGTTAGGTTAGGTTAGGTTAGGTTAGGTTAGGTTAGGTTAGGTTAGGTTAGGTTAGGTTAGGTTAGGTTAGGTTAGGTTAGGTTAGGTTAGGTTAGGTTAGGTTAGGTTAGGTTAGGTTAGGTTAGGTTAGGTTAGGTTAGGTTAGGTTAGGTTAGGTTAGGTTAGGTTAGGTTAGGTTAGGTTAGGTTAGGTTAGGTTAGGTTAGGTTAGGTTAGGTTAGGTTAGGTTAGGTTAGGTTAGGTTAGGTTAGGTTAGGTTAGGTTAGGTTAGGTTAGGTTAGGTTAGGTTAGGTTAGGTTAGGTTAGGTTAGGTTAGGTTAGGTTAGGTTAGGTTAGGTTAGGTTAGGTTAGGTTAGGTTAGGTTAGGTTAGGTTAGGTTAGGTTAGGTTAGGTTAGGTTAGGTTAGGTTAGGTTAGGTTAGGTTAGGTTAGGTTAGGTTAGGTTAGGTTAGGTTAGGTTAGGTTAGGTTAGGTTAGGTTAGGTTAGGTTAGGTTAGGTTAGGTTAGGTTAGGTTAGGTTAGGTTAGGTTAGGTTAGGTTAGGTTAGGTTAGGTTAGGTTAGGTTAGGTTAGGTTAGGTTAGGTTAGGTTAGGTTAGGTTAGGTTAGGTTAGGTTAGGTTAGGTTAGGTTAGGTTAGGTTAGGTTAGGTTAGGTTAGGTTAGGTTAGGTTAGGTTAGGTTAGGTTAGGTTAGGTTAGGTTAGGTTAGGTTAGGTTAGGTTAGGTTAGGTTAGGTTAGGTTAGGTTAGGTTAGGTTAGGTTAGGTTAGGTTAGGTTAGGTTAGGTTAGGTTAGGTTAGGTTAGGTTAGGTTAGGTTAGGTTAGGTTAGGTTAGGTTAGGTTAGGTTAGGTTAGGTTAGGTTAGGTTAGGTTAGGTTAGGTTAGGTTAGGTTAGGTTAGGTTAGGTTAGGTTAGGTTAGGTTAGGTTAGGTTAGGTTAGGTTAGGTTAGGTTAGGTTAGGTTAGGTTAGGTTAGGTTAGGTTAGGTTAGGTTAGGTTAGGTTAGGTTAGGTTAGGTTAGGTTAGGTTAGGTTAGGTTAGGTTAGGTTAGGTTAGGTTAGGTTAGGTTAGGTTAGGTTAGGTTAGGTTAGGTTAGGTTAGGTTAGGTTAGGTTAGGTTAGGTTAGGTTAGGTTAGGTTAGGTTAGGTTAGGTTAGGTTAGGTTAGGTTAGGTTAGGTTAGGTTAGGTTAGGTTAGGTTAGGTTAGGTTAGGTTAGGTTAGGTTAGGTTAGGTTAGGTTAGGTTAGGTTAGGTTAGGTTAGGTTAGGTTAGGTTAGGTTAGGTTAGGTTAGGTTAGGTTAGGTTAGGTTAGGTTAGGTTAGGTTAGGTTAGGTTAGGTTAGGTTAGGTTAGGTTAGGTTAGGTTAGGTTAGGTTAGGTTAGGTTAGGTTAGGTTAGGTTAGGTTAGGTTAGGTTAGGTTAGGTTAGGTTAGGTTAGGTTAGGTTAGGTTAGGTTAGGTTAGGTTAGGTTAGGTTAGGTTAGGTTAGGTTAGGTTAGGTTAGGTTAGGTTAGGTTAGGTTAGGTTAGGTTAGGTTAGGTTAGGTTAGGTTAGGTTAGGTTAGGTTAGGTTAGGTTAGGTTAGGTTAGGTTAGGTTAGGTTAGGTTAGGTTAGGTTAGGTTAGGTTAGGTTAGGTTAGGTTAGGTTAGGTTAGGTTAGGTTAGGTTAGGTTAGGTTAGGTTAGGTTAGGTTAGGTTAGGTTAGGTTAGGTTAGGTTAGGTTAGGTTAGGTTAGGTTAGGTTAGGTTAGGTTAGGTTAGGTTAGGTTAGGTTAGGTTAGGTTAGGTTAGGTTAGGTTAGGTTAGGTTAGGTTAGGTTAGGTTAGGTTAGGTTAGGTTAGGTTAGGTTAGGTTAGGTTAGGTTAGGTTAGGTTAGGTTAGGTTAGGTTAGGTTAGGTTAGGTTAGGTTAGGTTAGGTTAGGTTAGGTTAGGTTAGGTTAGGTTAGGTTAGGTTAGGTTAGGTTAGGTTAGGTTAGGTTAGGTTAGGTTAGGTTAGGTTAGGTTAGGTTAGGTTAGGTTAGGTTAGGTTAGGTTAGGTTAGGTTAGATTAGGTTAGGTTAGGTTAGGTTAGGTTAGGTTAGGTTAGGTTAGGTTAGGTTAGGTTAGGTTAGGTTAGGTTAGGTTAGGTTAGGTTAGGTTAGGTTAGGTTAGGTTAGGTTAGGTTAGGTTAGGTTAGGTTAGGTTAGGTTAGGTTAGGTTAGGTTAGGTTAGGTTAGGTTAGGTTAGGTTAGGTTAGGTTAGGTTAGGTTAGGTTAGGTTAGGTTAGGTTAGGTTAGGTTAGGTTAGGTTAGGTTAGGTTAGGTTAGGTTAGGTTAGGTTAGGTTAGGTTAGGTTAGGTTAGGTTAGGTTAGGTTAGGTTAGGTTAGGTTAGGTTAGGTTAGGTTAGGTTAGGTTAGGTTAGGTTAGGTTAGGTTAGGTTAGGTTAGGTTAGGTTAGGTTAGGTTAGGTTAGGTTAGGTTAGGTTAGGTTAGGTTAGGTTAGGTTAGGTTAGGTTAGGTTAGGTTAGGTTAGGTTAGGTTAGGTTAGGTTAGGTTAGGTTAGGTTAGGTTAGGTTAGGTTAGGTTAGGTTAGGTGAGGTTAGGTTAGGTTAGGTTAGGTTAGGTTAGGTTAGGTTAGGTTAGGTTAGGTTAGGTTAGGTTAGGTTAGGTTAGGTTAGGTTAGGTTAGGTTAGGTTAGGTTAGGTTAGGTTAGGTTAGGTTAGGTTAGGTTAGGTTAGGTTAGGTTAGGTTAGGTTAGGTTAGGTTAGGTTAGGTTAGGTTAGGTTAGGTTAGGTTAGGTTAGGTTAGGTTAGGTTAGGTTAGGTTAGGTTAGGTTAGGTTAGGTTAGGTTAGGTTAGGTTAGGTTAGGTTAGGTTAGGTTAGGTTAGGTTAGGTTAGGTTAGGTTAGGTTAGGTTAGGTTAGGTTAGGTTAGGTTAGGTTAGGTTAGGTTAGGTTAGGTTAGGTTAGGTTAGGTTAGGTTAGGTTAGGTTAGGTTAGGTTAGGTTAGGTTAGGTTAGGTTAGGTTAGGTTAGGTTAGGTTAGGTTAGGTTAGGTTAGGTTAGGTTAGGTTAGGTTAGGTTAGGTTAGGTTAGGTTAGGTTAGGTTAGGTTAGGTTAGGTTAGGTTAGGTTAGGTTAGGTTAGGTTAGGTTAGGTTAGGTTAGGTTAGGTTAGGTTAGGTTAGGTTAGGTTAGGTTAGGTTAGGTTAGGTTAGGTTAGGTTAGGTTAGGTTAGGTTAGGTTAGGTTAGGTTAGGTTAGGTTAGGTTAGGTTAGGTTAGGTTAGGTTAGGTTAGGTTAGGTTAGGTTAGGTTAGGTTAGGTTAGGTTAGGTTAGGTTAGGTTAGGTTAGGTTAGGTTAGGTTAGGTTAGGTTAGGTTAGGTTAGGTTAGGTTAGGTTAGGTTAGGTTAGGTTAGGTTAGGTTAGGTTAGGTTAGGTTAGGTTAGGTTAGGTTAGGTTAGGTTAGGTTAGGTTAGGTTAGGTTAGGTTAGGTTAGGTTAGGTTAGGTTAGGTTAGGTTAGGTTAGGTTAGGTTAGGTTAGGTTAGGTTAGGTTAGGTTAGGTTAGGTTAGGTTAGGTTAGGTTAGGTTAGGTTAGGTTAGGTTAGGTTAGGTGAGGTTAGGTTAGGTTAGGTTAGGTTAGGTTACGTTAGGTTAGGTTAGGTTAGGTTAGGTTAGGTTAGGTTAGGTTAGGTTAGGTTAGGTTAGGTTAGGTTAGGTTAGGTTAGGTTAGGTTAGGTTAGGTTAGGTTAGGTTAGGTTAGGTTAGGTTAGGTTAGGTTAGGTTAGGTTAGGTTAGGTTAGGTTAGGTTAGGTTAGGTTAGGTTAGGTTAGGTTAGGTTAGGTTAGGTTAGGTTAGGTTAGGTTAGGTTAGGTTAGGTTAGGTTAGGTTAGGTTAGGTGAGGTTAGGTTAGGTTAGGTTAGGTTAGGTTAGGTTAGGTTAGGTTAGGTTAGGTTAGGTTAGGTTAGGTTAGGTTAGGTTAGGTTAGGTTAGGTTAGGTTAGGTTAGGTTAGGTTAGGTTAGGTTAGGTTAGGTTAGGTTAGGTTAGGTTAGGTTAGGTTAGGTTAGGTTAGGTTAGGTTAGGTTAGGTTAGGTTAGGTTAGGTTAGGTTAGGTTAGGTTAGGTTAGGTTAGGTTAGGTTAGGTTAGGTTAGGTTAGGTTAGGTTAGGTTAGGTTAGGTTAGGTGAGGTGAGGTTAGGTTAGGTTAGGTTAGGTTAGGTTAGGTTAGGTTAGGTTAGGTTAGGTTAGGTTAGGTTAGGTTAGGTTAGGTTAGGTTAGGTTAGGTTAGGTTAGGTTAGGTTAGGTTAGGTTAGGTTAGGTTAGGTTAGGTTAGGTTAGGTTAGGTTAGGTTAGGTTAGGTTAGGTTAGGTTAGGTTAGGTTAGGTTAGGTTAGGTTAGGTTAGGTTAGGTTAGGTTAGGTTAGGTTAGGTTAGGTTAGGTTAGGTTAGGTTAGGTTAGGTTAGGTTAGGTGAGGTTAGGTTAGGTTAGGTTAGGTTAGGTTAGGTTAGGTTAGGTTAGGTTAGGTTAGGTTAGGTTAGGTTAGGTTAGGTTAGGTTAGGTTAGGTTAGGTTAGGTTAGGTTAGGTTAGGTTAGGTTAGGTTAGGTTAGGTTAGGTTAGGTTAGGTTAGGTTAGGTTAGGTTAGGTTAGGTTAGGTTAGGTTAGGTTAGGTTAGGTTAGGTTAGGTTAGGTTAGGTTAGGTTAGGTTAGGTTAGGTTAGGTTAGGTTAGGTTAGGTTAGGTTAGGTTAGGTTAGGTGAGGTTAGGTTAGGTTAGGTTAGGTTAGGTTAGGTTAGGTTAGGTTAGGTTAGGTTAGGTTAGGTTAGGTTAGGTTAGGTTAGGTTAGGTTAGGTTAGGTTAGGTTAGGTTAGGTTAGGTTAGGTTAGGTTAGGTTAGGTTAGGTTAGGTTAGGTTAGGTTAGGTTAGGTTAGGTTAGGTTAGGTTAGGTTAGGTTAGGTTAGGTTAGGTTAGGTTAGGTTAGGTTAGGTTAGGTTAGGTTAGGTTAGGTTAGGTTAGGTTAGGTTAGGTTAGGTTAGGTTAGGTTAGGTTAGGTTAGGTTAGGTTAGGTTAGGTTAGGTTAGGTTAGGTTAGGTTAGGTTAGGTTAGGTTAGGTTAGGTTAGGTTAGGTTAGGTTAGGTTAGGTTAGGTTAGGTTAGGTTAGGTTAGGTTAGGTTAGGTTAGGTTAGGTTAGGTTAGGTTAGGTTAGGTTAGGTTAGGTTAGGTTAGGTTAGGTTAGGTTAGGTTAGGTTAGGTTAGGTTAGGTTAGGTTAGGTTAGGTTAGGTTAGGTTAGGTTAGGTTAGGTTAGGTTAGGTTAGGTTAGGTTAGGTTAGGTTAGGTTAGGTTAGGTTAGGTTAGGTTAGGTTAGGTTAGGTTAGGTTAGGTTAGGTTAGGTTAGGTTAGGTTAGGTTAGGTTAGGTTAGGTTAGGTTAGGTTAGGTTAGGTTAGGTTAGGTTAGGTTAGGTTAGGTTAGGTTAGGTTAGGTTAGGTTAGGTTAGGTTAGGTTAGGTTAGGTTAGGTTAGGTTAGGTTAGGTTAGGTTAGGTTAGGTTAGGTTAGGTTAGGTTAGGTTAGGTTAGGTTAGGTTAGGTTAGGTTAGGTTAGGTTAGGTTAGGTTAGGTTAGGTTAGGTTAGGTTAGGTTAGGTTAGGTTAGGTTAGGTTAGGTTAGGTTAGGTTAGGTTAGGTTAGGTTAGGTTAGGTTAGGTTAGGTTAGGTTAGGTTAGGTGAGGTTAGGTTAGGTTAGGTTAGGTTAGGTTAGGTTAGGTTAGGTTAGGTTAGGTTAGGTTAGGTTAGGTTAGGTTAGGTTAGGTTAGGTTAGGTTAGGTTAGGTTAGGTTAGGTTAGGTTAGGTTAGGTTAGGTTAGGTTAGGTTAGGTTAGGTTAGGTTAGGTTAGGTTAGGTTAGGTTAGGTTAGGTTAGGTTAGGTTAGGTTAGGTTAGGTTAGGTTAGGTTAGGTTAGGTTAGGTTAGGTTAGGTTAGGTTAGGTTAGGTTAGGTTAGGTTAGGTTAGGTTAGGTTAGGTTAGGTTAGGTTAGGTTAGGTTAGGTTAGGTTAGGTTAGGTTAGGTTAGGTTAGGTTAGGTTAGGTTAGGTTAGGTTAGGTTAGGTTAGGTTAGGTTAGGTTAGGTTAGGTTAGGTTAGGTTAGGTTAGGTTAGGTTAGGTTAGGTTAGGTTAGGTTAGGTTAGGTTAGGTTAGGTTAGGTTAGGTTAGGTTAGGTTAGGTTAGGTTAGGTTAGGTTAGGTTAGGTTAGGTTAGGTTAGGTTAGGTTAGGTTAGGTTAGGTTAGGTTAGGTTAGGTTAGGTTAGGTTAGGTTAGGTTAGGTTAGGTTAGGTTAGGTTAGGTTAGGTTAGGTTAGGTTAGGTTAGGTTAGGTTAGGTTAGGTTAGGTTAGGTTAGGTTAGGTTAGGTTAGGTTAGGTTAGGTTAGGTTAGGTTAGGTTAGGTTAGGTTAGGTTAGGTTAGGTTAGGTTAGGTTAGGTTAGGTTAGGTTAGGTTAGGTTAGGTTAGGTTAGGTTAGGTTAGGTTAGGTTAGGTTAGGTTAGGTTAGGTTAGGTTAGGTTAGGTTAGGTTAGGTTAGGTTAGGTTAGGTTAGGTTAGGTTAGGTTAGGTTAGGTTAGGTTAGGTTAGGTTAGGTTAGGTTAGGTTAGGTTAGGTTAGGTTAGGTTAGGTTAGGTTAGGTTAGGTTAGGTTAGGTTAGGTTAGGTTAGGTTAGGTTAGGTTAGGTTAGGTTAGGTTAGGTTAGGTTAGGTTAGGTTAGGTTAGGTTAGGTTAGGTTAGGTTAGGTTAGGGTAGGTTAGGTTAGGTTAGGTTAGGTTAGGTTAGGTTAGGTTAGGTTAGGTTAGGTTAGGTTAGGTTAGGTTAGGTTAGGTTAGGTTAGGTTAGGTTAGGTTAGGTTAGGTTAGGTTAGGTTAGGTTAGGTTAGGTTAGGTTAGGTTAGGTTAGGTTAGGTTAGGTTAGGTTAGGTTAGGTTAGGTTAGGTTAGGTTAGGTTAGGTTAGGTTAGGTTAGGTTAGGTTAGGTTAGGTTAGGTTAGGTTAGGTTAGGTTAGGTTAGGTTAGGTTAGGTTAGGTTAGGTTAGGTTAGGTTAGGTTAGGTTAGGTTAGGTTAGGTTAGGTTAGGTTAGGTTAGGTTAGGTTAGGTTAGGTTAGGTTAGGTTAGGTTAGGTTAGGTTAGGTTAGGTTAGGTTAGGTTAGGTTAGGTTAGGTTAGGTTAGGTTAGGTTAGGTTAGGTTAGGTTAGGTTAGGTTAGGTTAGGTTAGGTTAGGTTAGGTTAGGTTAGGTTAGGTTAGGTTAGGTTAGGTTAGGTTAGGTTAGGTTAGGTTAGGTTAGGTTAGGTTAGGTTAGGTTAGGTTAGGTTAGGTTAGGTTAGGTTAGGTTAGGTTAGGTTAGGTTAGGTTAGGTTAGGTTAGGTTAGGTTAGGTTAGGTTAGGTTAGGTTAGGTTAGGTTAGGTTAGGTTAGGTTAGGTTAGGTTAGGTTAGGTTAGGTTAGGTTAGGTTAGGTTAGGTTAGGTTAGGTTAGGTTAGGTTAGGTTAGGTTAGGTTAGGTTAGATTAGGTTAGGTTAGGTTAGGTTAGGTTAGGTTAGGTTAGGTTAGGTTAGGTTAGGTTAGGTTAGGTTAGGTTAGGTTAGGTTAGGTTAGGTTAGGTTAGGTTAGGTTAGGTTAGGTTAGGTTAGGTTAGGTTAGGTTAGGTTAGGTTAGGTTAGGTTAGGTTAGGTTAGGTTAGGTTAGGTTAGGTTAGGTTAGGTTAGGTTAGGTTAGGTTAGGTTAGGTTAGGTTAGGTTAGGTTAGGTTAGGTTAGGTTAGGTTAGGTTAGGTTAGGTTAGGTTAGGTTAGGTTAGGTTAGGTTAGGTTAGGTTAGGTTAGGTTAGATTAGGTTAGGTTAGGTTAGGTTAGGTTAGGTTAGGTTAGGTTAGGTTAGGTTAGGTTAGGTTAGGTTAGGTTAGGTTAGGTTAGGTTAGGTTAGGTTAGGTTAGGTTAGGTTAGGTTAGGTTAGGTTAGGTTAGGTTAGGTTAGGTTAGGTTAGGTTAGGTTAGGTTAGGTTAGGTTAGGTTAGGTTAGGTTAGGTTAGGTTAGGTTAGGTTAGGTTAGGTTAGGTTAGGTTAGGTTAGGTTAGGTTAGGTTAGGTTAGGTTAGGTTAGGTTAGGTTAGGTTAGGTTAGGTTAGGTTAGGTTAGGTTAGGTTAGGTTAGGTTAGGTTAGGTTAGGTTAGGTTAGGTTAGGTTAGGTTAGGTTAGGTTAGGTTAGGTTAGGTTAGGTTAGGTTAGGTTAGGTTAGGTTAGGTTAGGTTAGGTTAGGTTAGGTTAGGTTAGGTTAGGTTAGGTTAGGTTAGGTTAGGTTAGGTTAGGTTAGGTTAGGTTAGGTTAGGTTAGGTTAGGTTAGGTTAGGTTAGGTTAGGTTAGGTTAGGTTAGGTTAGGTTAGGTTAGGTTAGGTTAGGTTAGGTTAGGTTAGGTTAGGTTAGGTTAGGTTAGGTTAGGTTAGGTTAGGTTAGGTTAGGTTAGGTTAGGTTAGGTTAGGTTAGGTTAGGTTAGGTTAGGTTAGGTTAGGTTAGGTTAGGTTAGGTTAGGTTAGGTCAGGTTAGGTTAGGTTAGGTTAGGTTAGGTTAGGTTAGGTTAGGTTAGGTTAGGTTAGGTTAGGTTAGGTTAGGTTAGGTTAGGTTAGGTTAGGTTAGGTTAGGTTAGGTTAGGTTAGGTTAGGTTAGGTTAGGTTAGGTTAGGTTAGGTTAGGTTAGGTTAGGTTAGGTTAGGTTAGGTTAGGTTAGGTTAGGTTAGGTTAGGTTAGGTTAGGTTAGGTTAGGTTAGGTTAGGTTAGGTTAGGTTAGGTTAGGTTAGGTTAGGTTAGGTTAGGTTAGGTTAGGTTAGGTTAGGTTAGGTTAGGTTAGGTTAGGTTAGGTTAGGTTAGGTTAGGTTAGGTTAGGTTAGGTTAGGTTAGGTTAGGTTAGGTTAGGTTAGGTTAGGTTAGGTTAGGTTAGGTTAGGTTAGGTTAGGTAGGTTAGGTTAGGTTAGGTTAGGTTAGGTTAGGTTAGGTTAGGTTAGGTTAGGTTAGGTTAGGTTAGGTTAGGTTAGGTTAGGTTAGGTTAGGTTAGGTTAGGTTAGGTTAGGTTAGGTTAGGTTAGGTTAGGTTAGGTTAGGTTAGGTTAGGTTAGGTTAGGTTAGGTTAGGTTAGGTTAGGTTAGGTTAGGTTAGGTTAGGTTAGGTTAGGTTAGGTTAGGTTAGGTTAGGTTAGGTTAGGTTAGGTTAGGTTAGGTTAGGTTAGGTTAGGTTAGGTTAGGTTAGGTTAGGTTAGGTTAGGTTAGGTTAGGTTAGGTTAGGTTAGGTTAGGTTAGGTTAGGTTAGGTTAGGTTAGGTTAGGTTAGGTTAGGTTAGGTTAGGTTAGGTTAGGTTAGGTTAGGTTAGGTTAGGTTAGGTTAGGTTAGGTTAGGTTAGGTTAGGTTAGGTTAGGTTAGGTTAGGTTAGGTTAGGTTAGGTTAGGTTAGGTTAGGTTAGGTTAGGTTAGGTTAGGTTAGGTTAGGTTAGGTTAGGTTAGGTTAGGTTAGGTTAGGTTAGGTTAGGTTAGGTTAGGTTAGGTTAGGTTAGGTTAGGTTAGGTTAGGTTAGGTTAGGTTAGGTTAGGTTAGGTTAGGTTAGGTTAGGTTAGGTTAGGTTAGGTTAGGTTAGGTTAGGTTAGGTTAGGTTAGGTTAGGTTAGGTTAGGTTAGGTTAGGTTAGGTTAGGTTAGGTTAGGTTAGGTTAGGTTAGGTTAGGTTAGGTTAGGTTAGGTTAGGTTAGGTTAGGTTAGGTTAGGTTAGGTTAGGTTAGGTTAGGTTAGGTTAGGTTAGGTTAGGTTAGGTTAGGTTAGGTTAGGTTAGGTTAGGTTAGGTTAGGTTAGGTTAGGTTAGGTTAGGTTAGGTTAGGTTAGGTTAGGTTAGGTTAGGTTAGGTTAGGTTAGGTTAGGTTAGGTTAGGTTAGGTTAGGTTAGGTTAGGTTAGGTTAGGTTAGGTTAGGTTAGGTTAGGTTAGGTTAGGTTAGGTTAGGTTAGGTTAGGTTAGGTTAGGTTAGGTTAGGTTAGGTTAGGTTAGGTTAGGTTAGGTTAGGTTAGGTTAGGTTAGGTTAGGTTAGGTTAGGTGAGGTTAGGTTAGGTTAGGTTAGGTTAGGTTAGGTTAGGTTAGGTTAGGTTAGGTTAGGTTAGGTTAGGTTAGGTTAGGTTAGGTTAGGTTAGGTTAGGTTAGGTTAGGTTAGGTTAGGTTAGGTTAGGTTAGGTTAGGTTAGGTTAGGTTAGGTTAGGTTAGGTTAGGTTAGGTTAGGTTAGGTTAGGTTAGGTTAGGTTAGGTTAGGTTAGGTTAGGTTAGGTTAGGTTAGGTTAGGTTAGGTTAGGTTAGGTTAGGTTAGGTTAGGTTAGGTTAGGTTAGGTTAGGTTAGGTTAGGTTAGGTTAGGTTAGGTTAGGTTAGGTTAGGTTAGGTTAGGTTAGGTTAGGTTAGGTTAGGTTAGGTTAGGTTAGGTTAGGTTAGGTTAGGTTAGGTTAGGTTAGGTTAGGTTAGGTTAGGTTAGGTTAGGTTAGGTTAGGTTAGGTTAGGTTAGGTTAGGTTAGGTTAGGTTAGGTTAGGTTAGGTTAGGTTAGGTTAGGTTAGGTTAGGTTAGGTTAGGTTAGGTTAGGTTAGGTTAGGTTAGGTTAGGTTAGGTTAGGTTAGGTTAGGTTAGGTTAGGTTAGGTTAGGTTAGGTTAGGTTAGGTTAGGTTAGGTTAGATTAGGTTAGGTTAGGTTAGGTTAGGTTAGGTTAGGTTAGGTTAGGTTAGGTTAGGTTAGGTTAGGTTAGGTTAGGTTAGGTTAGGTTAGGTTAGGTTAGGTTAGGTTAGGTTAGGTTAGGTTAGGTTAGGTTAGGTTAGGTTAGGTTAGGTTAGGTTAGGTTAGGTTAGGTTAGGTTAGGTTAGGTTAGGTTAGGTTAGGTTAGGTTAGGTTAGGTTAGGTTAGGTTAGGTTAGGTTAGGTTAGGTTAGGTTAGGTTAGGTTAGGTTAGGTTAGGTTAGGTTAGGTTAGGTTAGGTTAGGTTAGGTTAGGTTAGGTTAGGTTAGGTTAGGTTAGGTTAGGTTAGGTTAGGTTAGGTTAGGTTAGGTTAGGTTAGGTTAGGTTAGGTTAGGTGAGGTTAGGTTAGGTTAGGTTAGGTTAGGTTAGGTTAGGTTAGGTTAGGTTAGGTTAGGTTAGGTTAGGTTAGGTTAGGTTAGGTTAGGTTAGGTTAGGTTAGGTTAGGTTAGGTTAGGTTAGGTTAGGTTAGGTTAGGTTAGGTTAGGTTAGGTTAGGTTAGGTTAGGTTAGGTTAGGTTAGGTTAGGTTAGGTTAGGTTAGGTTAGGTTAGGTTAGGTTAGGTTAGGTTAGGTTAGGTTAGGTTAGGTTAGGTTAGGTTAGGTTAGGTTAGGTTAGGTTAGGTTAGGTTAGGTTAGGTTAGGTTAGGTTAGGTTAGGTTAGGTTAGGTTAGGTTAGGTTAGGTTAGGTTAGGTTAGGTTAGGTTAGGTTAGGTTAGGTTAGGTTAGGTTAGGTTAGGTTAGGTTAGGTTAGGTTAGGTTAGGTTAGGTTAGGTTAGGTTAGGTTAGGTTAGGTTAGGTTAGGTTAGGTTAGGTTAGGTTAGGTTAGGTTAGGTTAGGTTAGGTTAGGTTAGGTTAGGTTAGGTTAGGTTAGGTTAGGTTAGGTTAGGTTAGGTTAGGTTAGGTTAGGTTAGGTTAGGTTAGGTTAGGTTAGGTTAGGTTAGGTTAGGTTAGGTTAGGTTAGGTTAGGTTAGGTTAGGTTAGGTTAGGTTAGGTTAGGTTAGGTTAGGTTAGGTTAGGTTAGGTTAGGTTAGGTTAGGTTAGGTTAGGTTAGGTTAGGTTAGGTTAGGTTAGGTTAGGTTAGGTTAGGTTAGGTTAGGTTAGGTTAGGTTAGGTTAGGTTAGGTTAGGTTAGGTTAGGTTAGGTTAGGTTAGGTTAGGTTAGGTTAGGTTAGGTTAGGTTAGGTTAGGTTAGGTTAGGTTAGGTTAGGTTAGGTTAGGTTAGGTTAGGTTAGGTTAGGTTAGGTTAGGTTAGGTTAGGTTAGGTTAGGTTAGGTTAGGTTAGGTTAGGTTAGGTTAGGTTAGGTTAGGTTAGGTTAGGTTAGGTTAGGTTAGGTTAGGTTAGGTTAGGTTAGGTTAGGTTAGGTTAGGTTAGGTTAGGTTAGGTTAGGTTAGGTTAGGTTAGGTTAGGTTAGGTTAGGTTAGGTTAGGTTAGGTTAGGTTAGGTTAGGTTAGGTTAGGTTAGGTTAGGTTAGGTTAGGTTAGGTTAGGTTAGGTTAGGTTAGGTTAGGTTAGGTTAGGTTAGGTTAGGTTAGGTTAGGTTAGGTTAGGTTAGGTTAGGTTAGGTTAGGTTAGGTTAGGTTAGGTTAGGTTAGGTTAGGTTAGGTTAGGTTAGGTTAGGTTAGGTTAGGTTAGGTTAGGTTAGGTTAGGTTAGGTTAGGTTAGGTTAGGTTAGGTTAGGTTAGGTTAGGTTAGGTTAGGTTAGGTTAGGTTAGGTTAGGTTAGGTTAGGTTAGGTTAGGTTAGGTTAGGTTAGGTTAGGTTAGGTTAGGTTAGGTTAGGTTAGGTTAGGTTAGGTTAGGTTAGGTTAGGTTAGGTTAGGTTAGGTTAGGTTAGGTTAGGTTAGGTTAGGTTAGGTTAGGTTAGGTTAGGTTAGGTTAGGTTAGGTTAGGTTAGGTTAGGTTAGGTTAGGTTAGGTTAGGTTAGGTTAGGTTAGGTTAGGTTAGGTTAGGTTAGGTTAGGTTAGGTTAGGTTAGGTTAGGTTAGGTTAGGTTAGGTTAGGTTAGGTGAGGTTAGGTTAGGTTAGGTTAGGTTAGGTTAGGTTAGGTTAGGTTAGGTTAGGTTAGGTTAGGTTAGGTTAGGTTAGGTTAGGTTAGGTTAGGTTAGGTTAGGTTAGGTTAGGTTAGGTTAGGTTAGGTTAGGTTAGGTTAGGTTAGGTTAGGTTAGGTTAGGTTAGGTTAGGTTAGGTTAGGTTAGGTTAGGTTAGGTTAGGTTAGGTTAGGTTAGGTTAGGTTAGGTTAGGTTAGGTTAGGTTAGGTTAGGTTAGGTTAGGTTAGGTTAGGTTAGGTTAGGTTAGGTTAGGTTAGGTTAGGTTAGGTTAGGTTAGGTTAGGTTAGGTTAGGTTAGGTTAGGTTAGGTTAGGTTAGGTTAGGTTAGGTTAGGTTAGGTTAGGTTAGGTTAGGTTAGGTTAGGTTAGGTTAGGTTAGGTTAGGTTAGGTTAGGTTAGGTTAGGTTAGGTTAGGTTAGGTTAGGTTAGGTTAGGTTAGGTTAGGTTAGGTTAGGTTAGGTTAGGTTAGGTTAGGTTAGGTTAGGTTAGGTTAGGTTAGGTTAGGTTAGGTTAGGTTAGGTTAGGTTAGGTTAGGTTAGGTTAGGTTAGGTTAGGTTAGGTTAGGTTAGGTTAGGTTAGGTTAGGTTAGGTTAGGTTAGGTTAGGTTAGGTTAGGTTAGGTTAGGTTAGGTTAGGTTAGGTTAGGTTAGGTTAGTTAGGTTAGGTTAGGTTAGGTTAGGTTAGGTTAGGTTAGGTTAGGTTAGGTTAGGTTAGGTTAGGTTAGGTTAGGTTAGGTTAGGTTAGGTTAGGTTAGGTTAGGTTAGGTTAGGTTAGGTTAGGTTAGGTTAGGTTAGGTTAGGTTAGGTTAGGTTAGGTTAGGTTAGGTTAGGTTAGGTTAGGTTAGGTTAGGTTAGGTTAGGTTAGGTTAGGTTAGGTTAGGTTAGGTTAGGTTAGGTTAGGTTAGGTGAGGTTAGGTTAGGTTAGGTTAGGTTAGGTTAGGTTAGGTTAGGTTAGGTTAGGTTAGGTTAGGTTAGGTTAGGTTAGGTTAGGTTAGGTTAGGTTAGGTTAGGTTAGGTTAGGTTAGGTTAGGTTAGGTTAGGTTAGGTTAGGTTAGGTTAGGTTAGGTTAGGTTAGGTTAGGTTAGGTTAGGTTAGGTTAGGTTAGGTTAGGTTAGGTTAGGTTAGGTTAGGTTAGGTTAGGTTAGGTTAGGTTAGGTTAGGTTAGGTTAGGTTAGGTTAGGTTAGGTTAGGTTAGGTTAGGTTAGGTTAGGTTAGGTTAGGTTAGGTTAGGTTAGGTTAGGTTAGGTTAGGTTAGGTTAGGTTAGGTTAGGTTAGGTTAGGTTAGGTTAGGTTAGGTTAGGTTAGGTTAGGTTAGGTTAGGTTAGGTTAGGTTAGGTTAGGTTAGGTTAGGTTAGGTTAGGTTAGGTTAGGTTAGGTTAGGTTAGGTTAGGTTAGGTTAGGTTAGGTTAGGTTAGGTTAGGTTAGGTTAGGTTAGGTTAGGTTAGGTTAGGTTAGGTTAGGTTAGGTTAGGTTAGGTTAGGTTAGGTTAGGTTAGGTTAGGTTAGGTTAGGTTAGGTTAGGTTAGGTTAGGTTAGGTTAGGTTAGGTTAGGTTAGGTTAGGTTAGGTTAGGTTAGGTTAGGTTAGGTTAGGTTAGGTTAGGTTAGGTTAGGTTAGGTTAGGTTAGGTTAGGTTAGGTTAGGTTAGGTTAGGTTAGGTTAGGTTAGGTTAGGTTAGGTTAGGTTAGGTTAGGTTAGGTTAGGTTAGGTTAGGTTAGGTTAGGTTAGGTTAGGTTAGGTTAGGTTAGGTTAGGTTAGGTTAGGTTAGGTTAGGTTAGGTTAGGTTAGGTTAGGTTAGGTTAGGTTAGGTTAGGTTAGGTTAGGTTAGGTTAGGTTAGGTTAGGTTAGGTTAGGTTAGGTTAGGTTAGGTTAGGTTAGGTTAGGTTAGGTTAGGTTAGGTTAGGTTAGGTTAGGTTAGGTTAGGTTAGGTTAGGTTAGGTTAGGTTAGGTTAGGTTAGGTTAGGTTAGGTTAGGTTAGGTTAGGTTAGGTTAGGTTAGGTTAGGTTAGGTTAGGTTAGGTTAGGTTAGGTTAGGTTAGGTTAGGTTAGGTTAGGTTAGGTTAGGTTAGGTTAGGTTAGGTTAGGTTAGGTTAGGTTAGGTTAGGTTAGGTTAGGTTAGGTTAGGTTAGGTTAGGTTAGGTTAGGTTAGGTTAGGTTAGGTTAGGTTAGGTTAGGTTAGGTTAGGTTAGGTTAGGTTAGGTTAGGTTAGGTTAGGTTAGGTTAGGTTAGGTTAGGTTAGGTTAGGTTAGGTTAGGTTAGGTTAGGTTAGGTTAGGTTAGGTTAGGTTAGGTTAGGTTAGGTTAGGTTAGGTTAGGTTAGGTTAGGTTAGGTTAGGTTAGGTTAGGTTAGGTTAGGTTAGGTTAGGTTAGGTTAGGTTAGGTTAGGTTAGGTTAGGTTAGGTGAGGTTAGGTTAGGTTAGGTTAGGTTAGGTTAGGTTAGGTTAGGTTAGGTTAGGTTAGGTTAGGTTAGGTTAGGTTAGGTTAGGTTAGGTTAGGTTAGGTTAGGTTAGGTTAGGTTAGGTTAGGTTAGGTTAGGTTAGGTTAGGTTAGGTTAGGTTAGGTTAGGTTAGGTTAGGTTAGGTTAGGTTAGGTTAGGTTAGGTTAGGTTAGGTTAGGTTAGGTTAGGTTAGGTTAGGTTAGGTTAGGTTAGGTTAGGTTAGGTTAGGTTAGGTTAGGTTAGGTTAGGTTAGGTTAGGTTAGGTTAGGTTAGGTTAGTTAGGTTAGGTTAGGTTAGGTTAGGTTAGGTTAGGTTAGGTTAGGTTAGGTTAGGTTAGGTTAGGTTAGGTTAGGTTAGGTTAGGTTAGGTTAGGTTAGGTTAGGTTAGGTTAGGTTAGGTTAGGTTAGGTTAGGTTAGGTTAGGTTAGGTTAGGTTAGGTTAGGTTAGGTTAGGTTAGGTTAGGTTAGGTTAGGTTAGGTTAGGTTAGGTTAGGTTAGGTTAGGTTAGGTTAGGTTAGGTTAGGTTAGGTTAGGTTAGGTTAGGTTAGGTTAGGTTAGGTTAGGTTAGGTTAGGTTAGGTTAGGTTAGGTTAGGTTAGGTTAGGTTAGGTTAGGTTAGGTTAGGTTAGGTTAGGTTAGGTTAGGTTAGGTTAGGTTAGGTTAGGTTAGGTTAGGTTAGGTTAGGTTAGGTTAGGTTAGGTTAGGTTAGGTTAGGTTAGGTAAGTTAGGTTAGGTTAGGTTAGGTTAGGTTAGGTTAGGTTAGGTTAGGTTAGGTTAGGTTAGGTTAGGTTAGGTTAGGTTAGGTTAGGTTAGGTTAGGTTAGGTTAGGTTAGGTTAGGTTAGGTTAGGTTAGGTTAGGTTAGGTTAGGTTAGGTTAGGTTAGGTTAGGTTAGGTTAGGTTAGGTAGGTTAGGTTAGGTTAGGTTAGGTTAGGTTAGGTTAGGTTAGGTTAGGTTAGGTTAGTTAGGTTAGGTTAGGTTAGGTTAGGTTAGGTTAGGTTAGGTTAGGTTAGGTTAGGTTAGGTTAGGTTAGGTTAGGTTAGGTTAGGTTAGGTTAGGTTAGGTTAGGTTAGGTTAGGTTAGGTTAGGTTAGGTTAGGTTAGGTTAGGTTAGGTTAGGTTAGGTTAGGTTAGGTTAGGTTAGGTTAGGTTAGGTTAGGTTAGGTTAGGTTAGGTTAGGTTAGGTTAGGTTAGGTTAGGTTAGGTTAGGTTAGGTTAGGTTAGGTTAGGTTAGGTTAGGTTAGGTTAGGTTAGGTTAGGTTAGGTTAGGTTAGGTTAGGTTAGGTTAGGTTAGGTTAGGTTAGGTTAGGTTAGGTTAGGTTAGGTTAGGTTAGGTTAGGTTAGGTTAGGTTAGGTTAGGTTAGGTTAGGTTAGGTTAGGTTAGGTTAGGTTAGGTTAGGTTAGGTTAGGTTAGGTTAGGTTAGGTTAGGTTAGGTTAGGTTAGGTTAGGTTAGGTTAGGTTAGGTTAGGTTAGGTTAGGTTAGGTTAGGTTAGGTTAGGTTAGGTTAGGTTAGGTTAGGTTAGGTTAGGTTAGGTTAGGTTAGGTTAGTTTAGGTTAGGTTAGGTTAGGTTAGGTTAGTTAGGTTAGGTTAGGTTAGGTTAGGTTAGGTTAGGTTAGGTTAGGTTAGGTTAGGTTAGGTTAGGTTAGGTTAGGTTAGGTTAGGTTAGGTTAGGTTAGGTTAGGTTAGGTTAGGTTAGGTTAGGTTAGGTTAGGTTAGGTTAGGTTAGGTTAGGTTAGGTTAGGTTAGGTTAGGTTAGGTTAGGTTAGGTTAGGTTAGGTTAGGTTAGGTTAGGTTAGGTTAGGTTAGGTTAGGTTAGGTTAGGTTAGGTTAGGTTAGGTTAGTTAGGTTAGGTTAGGTTAGGTTAGGTTAGGTTAGGTTAGGTTAGGTTAGGTTAGGTTAGGTTAGGTTAGGTTAGGTTAGGTTAGGTTAGGTTAGGTTAGGTAGGTTAGGTTAGGTTAGGTTAGGTTAGTTAGGTTAGGTTAGGTTAGGTTAGGTTAGGTTAGGTTAGGTTAGTTAGGTTAGGTTAGGTTGGTTAGGTTAGGTTAGGTTAGGTTAGGTTAGGTTAGGTTAGGTTAGGTTAGGTAGGTTAGGTTAGGTTAGGTTAGGTTAGGTTAGGTTAGGTTAGGTTAGGTTAGGTTAGGTTAGGTTAGTGTTAGGTTAGGTTAGGTTAGGTTAGGTTAGGTTAGGTTAGGTTAGGTTAGGTTAGGTTAGGTTAGGTTAGGTTGGTTGGGTTAGGTTAGGTTAGGTTAGGTTAGGTTAGGTTAGGTTAGGTTAGGTTAGGTTAGGTTAGGTTAGGTTAGGTTAGGTTAGGTTAGGTTAGGTTAGGTTAGGTTAGGTTAGGTTAGGTTAGGTTAGGTTAGGTTAGGTTAGGTTAGGTTAGGTTAGGTTAGGTTAGGTTAGGTTAGGTTAGGTTAGGTTAGGTTACTTAGGTTAGGTTAGGTTAGGTTAGGTTAGGTTAGGTTAGGTTAGGTTAGGTTAGGTTAGGTTAGGTTAGGTTAGGTTAGGTTAGGTTAGGTTAGGTTAGGTTAGGTTAGGTTAGGTTAGGTTAGGTTAGGTTAGGTTAGGTTAGGTTAGGTTAGGTTAGGTTAGGTTAGGTTAGGTTAGGTTAGGTTAGGTTAGGTAGGTTAGGTTAGGTTAGGTTAGGTTAGGTTAGGTTAGGTTAGGTTAGTTAGGTTAGGTTTGTTAGGTTAGGTTAGGTTAGGTTAGGTTAGGTTAGGTTAGGTTAGGTTAGGTTAGGTTAGGTTAGGTT